>NW_015386550.1:922778-925697 GCF_001527695.2 Protobothrops mucrosquamatus
AGATATTTGGTAGGAGGCGGTCTTGCAAATACCTTGTTGGTATAAAATGAAAAAGATCTTCATGTAAGCCTCATTTTTCTCCTGGATCACATCTAAAAACTAATGAATACCATTGATAATAGAGGTTATTCACAAGATAAGGCTCTAAATTTCCTGAGTTTTCATTCAGCTCAGACCATGTCCATTTTTCCTTAGATTATACAATTTAGACATATCTTCAGAACATGATATTCTTACAAGGAGCAAACAAAATGTGTAGAACGTGGGGCTGGACCAAGATCTACTATTTCTCCCCTTGCCTCATCCTCAGTTCCAATCTATTTGCTGGAGATCCCTAGTTGATAACAGCGCTACTCCTTGCATGTCTGGATCATATCATGAATGGCAATATAAATTAAATGCCTATATAATGTAGCTCAAAAATTAGATTTATATTAACGTGTCCATGGATGCAAGCCTGTGCGTCATGGAACATATTATAATAAATGAAAATCAATATTCACAGAGGTGTCTCCAGGCTCCAATGGAGTGAACTATTTCCCATTATTCTAGTATCTGAATTGGAATCTGCCAATGGTAGTCCTGTCTAACTTAGAAATTCAAGAGCTTTCTCTACACAAAATGCCATAATTTATCATAACTAATCTCTACTTCTAGAAAAACCACATACACTTGTTTAAATGTTTAGGCTTGAAATGTGAAAATGAGGAAAGTACAAAACTTTTTTTTCCTGAACTCCTTTTCCTTTTCTATTTTTTTTTTTTTTAAAAAAACCTCTTGGCAGTGCTTTCTGCAATTAAATAGCTCCACAGGGATGCCATATGTTGCCAATAGTTTTACACTTCTCAGTAGTGGGAGGCTGAAACTCTTTCCAATAGACATGATAGGATCCCATTACAAAATTCTTCTCTAACAGAAACAGCTAAATGTTCTATCAAGGAACTAAATTAAAAATAGACCTGCTGGAATGGTTATCTCCCCAAAAGAATGCACTTGGCATGCTGAGTAACATGGTACATCTGGTGGCACATCACTTGAATTTGTTTCTTGCATTAGCTCAAGAATGAAACAAAGCATCAAAAACAAGACAACTCCACAGGCTGGAATTTTGTTTCGGCTTTGTTTCCCCACTGCCTGCGGTTCTGCCTTTTTATTAAATTAAACACTTGATATTGCTGCTAATAAACACAAATAATAGCTTTAAGTGTCAGATGGGACTTTTGCAGATTACAGTGTTTTGTTTTCCATTAATAATATTTTCCTACAGTTACAGACAGCAGAAGCAACATGGTTGGTATCTTTTAGAAAATAACGGCTGGTTATTGAAATTGGTGCAATTCTACCCACTCTGGCTCCACCTAAGAAGAGTAATCAATAAAAAGATTCAGAAAATGACAACCATGCTTTCACACATTTTTATTGTGGGGGCCAAGTGATTGCCTTTGGGGGGGTCAGGTGGGTGCCATGACCAGCGTGGAATATTTTGATTAGATTGGGCTTGACCTCTAAGGATGACGACTTCCTGTGTCTTATTGTCTTATTGTCTTTTTTTGTATCTACTTATATACTTGTATCAGTTTTTATATTCTGATATGGTTGAATGATTAAATCAATAAAGTTTCTATTCAATAAAATTTCTATTCTATATTTACCCAGTCAATAAAGCAGTTAGGGAAAATATGATATTGCATTGTCCACATATACATAAGTACATAGGTATGTATGAAACTCAGAGTGTCAGACAGCTAGCTGTAATATTCAGCTTTCATTTATAATTTGTTCAGCATTTCCTTATTATTAGTTTTATACATGTAGCAATTAGCTTCTCTTATTTCTTGTTTGCATTCTTGTTTTAGCAAAGAGGTCATAATTTTTATTTAAAAGACTCCATTCTTGCCTTTTAAAAATGTTATACTGGCATTCTTATTTTTAAAAAATCTGATTTAAAGTTTTTACAGGTTATTAAAATTTATTTTTATATCATACTATGATATAAATACATTTTTGGTGCCAGGGCTATACATGCTTAAAATTAAACATAAACCTAAGTGATAAAATTTGAATAAAACTAGAGATTTTCTGTCTTCTTCCCCATGGCATCAATAATCTATTATAGCTAGAATCTAGACTCCTAACAACTCCTGGATAAGCATATTAGAAGCTCCATCCAATAAGTGATCAAACTGTGAAAGGTATGACATCATAGAGTTCATTTACCAGTCAAAAGAAGATGCTTTAAAATGAGAGCATGATAAGGCAATGTAAAAGAGTAAGTTAATATTTGTGTAAAGGAATGCTACAAATTTAGAAAGGTTTGAGTTTTGGATTCTGAGTTTAAAAAAAAAATCAGCAAAGAGAACAGTGTTTGGGAATTTCCTCAGAGAGATGTTGTAGCAGTTCAAAACCAGCTTCAGACCTGCCAAAAATCTCATGACCTCAGCAGCAGAAAGGAGCTGAGTTGAGGGATTCCTGGCTTTACTGTGGTGTAAGTGACGTTGCAGCTTAGCTAATCTTTTCTCTTCAAAAGCTTTACAAAATTTGTAGCAATCCATTCCCTTGTTAGTGGGATTCTAAACTGACTGCATTCTTTGCCACATCCCTCCACCATTCACCAATTTTTTGCTTCTTTATTTTGAGGTCAACAGAAGATAAGACAATTGGGGCCTTCAAAATGCTTCTGAAGGACTGGTGAATGGAAACAGTGGTCAAAGGAGATGTCTTGAATCTACATTAGGGATAGAGCACCTATTATCTATCTCTTCCTTAAAAATGAAAAGAAGCAAAAACAATTTTCAAGGCTCAGTGTGATTTGGGGGTTAGGATTGTTAAAAGAATATGGTTTTTTTCCAGTATATATATGAATGCATGTTTCATATCCCATGTCATTTTTAAATAAAAACTGTTTCAGCTATATTTAAT
>NW_015386550.1:927256-958428 GCF_001527695.2 Protobothrops mucrosquamatus
CTGCAAGACATATTTCTTCAAGCAAAAATTCACCAAAAACGTTGAATGTTATTACTCTTTCTATTTCTATTTATTATTTCTGTTTATGTTTTCTATATCACCCTTTTTGACCAGAAGACACTAGAGTTAAATTTCCAAGTACCCTGAGACGAAATAAATACAAATAAGGCTCACAATAGGCAATGGATAACTTTCCAGATTTATTTATTTATTTATTATGATATTTCCATGTTGGTCTAACTTCTCATGACTCAAGGTGCTTGACAAACAGCTGAGTGCCAGCATTGCATCACTGCATTCTCCAGCATAAAGAACCATGTAGATTCCTACTCTGCTGCTGGTTCAGACTGACCAGTTTTAGTCTTATTTCTCCTTATACTTTTGCATAATTCTAAAGTGGAACTTGTGTGTTGCTACAGTTTGTAGACTAAGTTTGGATCAGCTTAAACACATAAATAAAGATATTTAGATCACCTGGCAATCCTATAAGGTAAACCAGACTGAGAAACTAATACTATAGTTTAGAATTACTTTTATTATACCAGGCATAGTAACATAAGTTTGAATGTGCTTCGCCCTCTCCCTTACTTTATCTTTGGGTGAACTAAGGAGAGGCTGTCTGAGATGTTTTCTCACATTAGTTTCTTGAAATGTGCTCAAGCCCTGCTTATATAGTCAGTATCCTCCTGTCCTTCAAGGTCATTCCCTATTCTCTTTACTTTAACACAAAATTCAAGCAGATGCTTGACAATGTCCTAGGTGACATGTTCTCAAGGAAAGATAAATAACTTTCCCTTATAAGCTTCTATATCTTTTAGTTGGAATAGATATGACCTTTTTGCCTAGAATATTTGGACAAAGAATGTGATTTCAGGTGAAATCCTAGTTTGTCGTTAAGAATTATTTCAGTTAAATGATGCTATATGAACAAACAGAAACATTGTTATAGTATCTGTTTTCAAAGCTGCTTATGGAATCCAGATGCTCGCATCTTTTCCTACATCTATAAGCCCAGAGTCAATATCCCATATTCAATTATTTCAGCAAATGAAAAGCCCCCCAATATACATTCATTTGTTTATTAGCTTTATAGTTCATCTCTAGACGTTCAGGACAGGTTACTTTAGATCGACTTCCTCATTTTTATTTTCACTACAATAATTCTAGGAGGTAAATTAGCCTAATAGTACAGAGTCACCCAGTGTATTCCTCAGCTGTGTGTATGCAGCAGACCTGAGGCAGACTAGTTAGAGGCAAAAGTGTTCTTGAAGCAGTGTTTTTTACTCTATTACAGCAGAAAACCTCCCAAGTGGGCATACTAAGGTACATAGTCTAGTGAAAAGAAGGATCAGGAATGACATGATAGCAGTTTTCCAATACTTGAAGGGCTGCCACAAGGAAGAGGGGGTCAACTTATTCACCAAAGCAACTATAGGCAAGAAACATTGGATGGAATCTAACCAAGGAGAAAAGAAACCTAGAACTAAGGAGAACATTCTTGACAGCAAGAACAATTAACCAGTGGAACAAGTGGCCTTTGGAAATTGTGGGTGCCCCAACACTGGAGACTTTTAAGAGAGTGGACAGCCATCTATCAGAAATAGTATGGGCCTCCTGCGAGAGCAGGGAGTTGGAGTGGATGACCTCCAAGGTATCTTCCAACTCTATTATTGTTACAGTTACTGTTACTGAATTGGAAATCAGTCGGACTCTAGTTGGCCTGAAAGATCTGTTGTAGGGCCACTCCTCCTATTGATCACTTTTTGGTTCCAAGGCCATTTTGGATGTGTCTGCAAAAAGGGCTAGATACCTGTCTTGCAAACGGGAATATCAGTCTCAGATAAAACTGAGTGCAGGTCTACCTGAAGATCAATATTCTCAATAGTAAGATATACAAATTAACATTATAGAATGCTTTCTTTTGAATAAAGGGTACAGGATACAGTTGCCATTTGAGGAAGTGTGCCACTAAGAATAAGAACCTTTGATTCTTCTGTGTATGCTAATTGTATTAATTTAACCTGAGATGGTTCAGAATGGGTGACACTTGTTAGATATTATTATTATTATTATTATTATTATTATTATTATTANTGGTTAATTGTTCTAACTGTCAGGAAGTTTCTCCTTAGTTCTAAGTTGCTTCTCTCCTTGATCAGTTTCCACCCATTGCTTCTCGGCAATCTGATCAGAAAATGCTACCAGCAGAAGGAAAGAGGTGACATAAGTTGGGAAGGGAAAGGACAGCAAGGAACCTACCTATTGCTGTCCTAAAACTATCCTGAATTATATTATTTGAGAACAGTAGCACTGACTAGCTTCATTGATGAAACATGGCAAAGGTAAGCTGCAAAGGCAGCATTTTTTAGAGTAAAGGAAAGCATATTACTGTTGCTATTTAGATCAGCTGGGTGAAGCAAAGAATTAGCTGTACATATACTATTTTCTTTTTCCTTTTTTTCATGTAATGAAAATGTAAACATTAATAAGCATAAAAACTCTCAGAGCTTCCTACATGTCATAATCATTTTTTTAATAGCCAATTGAAATAAAGGTCACAGCTCCTTTAATTTTTAGATGGGAGGCCATGTTTCATTGGCCTTCATTTTAAGACACATGGACCTGTGCAATCACCATCACAATGTTACTACCAATGGCTTTGTCCCTACAAGCCAATCAGTGAGCTTAGAAATGTTCTGCTATTTACATATCTGGCAGTATATAAATTAATAAGTTGGGTGGAGGTTCAGACACAGTCAGGAAGCATACAAAGGAGAAACAGATTGGAACAATGTCTTCTGCGTACAGAAGGAAGAGTAGGCTTCCAATTTCAAGAAGACAGAAACTGAAAAATAGAAACAGGAAGACTCAGCTTCTGAAGAAAAAATGTTGTTTCAAATGTGGAGGGCAGGCAAAGCGGAAGCCAGTCACAAAACATGGAAAGAGCAATAATAAGAAATCAAACTCCCCCACTCTTAATGATTCCAAGACCTTACAACAACTGCGAAGGGACAACATGTACATGACAACCAAGGCCAAAGGGATCATGATTTCCTTTGTAAAGAACCTTTACAAGTGGGTGTCTGTTGAAGCGGAACGCTTGCGAAGGGAGAGAAAACGCTCCAGCATTGGTTTCTTAGAAATGCAGACAGCTCTGAAGAGTGTTATGCCAGGAAAATGTACTAAATGTATGGCAAGCACCTCTAAGGCTGGGGGTTCGCGCTGTATGAAAGTATCCTAACGTAAAAAAAATTCTCCCCTTCACCCTGGGGTGAGAAGGAAAGAGCAAGATAGGGAGAAGGGAGATGAGTATACCAGAAATACCCCATACCCAAATTTATATTGCCAAGAAACGTGTTCTAACCCTCAAAATATGGAATTCTTCTACATGGATGCAGTTAAAAACAAAATCAAATGAAACAGTCACTGCAAATAGCCGAACTCCAACCAAATGTTTCGTTCACACGGACAGAACAAGTGTGAGAAGTTCGGAAATGGATAAAGAAAAACAAACCTACTATAAGTAAGAGAGACATTGTGAATCAAAGATCTTAATATGCAGAACATATGAGAGCTAATGCATTCTTTTGTATTAGAAATATGAGATATTTTCCATCCTTTATAATTGAAGAATTTTATTATGAATTGTTACCACGAGGGCCTTATAATAAAAGCAACTTTTTTTGAATATTGGAGATTGTTGTGTTTTTCCAATATGTTGTACAAACAAAATTAGCTGAAATTTTAAGAAAGTTGCTATTCTTAGGGGAATTGAACATATAAATTATTTTGGGAAAAACTATCAATTATGTAGTCAAAGATAGGAAGTTAATGCTAACTCTCCTTTACATTACTTCTAGTTCTAAAAGACCAAATGCACCTCTGCCCCATCGTACCCAAAGTAGTTGTTATGATTACACATTATTCTTTTAATTCATTGGACTCCAGTTTGTTCCAAAACATACTTCTCTGCAATACTCATCATTGACCATGGTTCCTGGGCCTATTGGAAATTACAGTTCAGCTCTATATGTCCTCTATAGGTGTTCTAATGGCTGCGTCTCCTTCAATATGTAGGATCTTCATCTTTGGTTTATTCATCACCCATCTACTTTTTGCATTGAATAGATTTAATAATTTTTAATAAAATAGGTTTCTGCTACCACTCAGTATAATAGTTCTTGCAACCATATTTAATGTAGTGTGTACTATGTAGGGTGCACATCAATTTATCCTCTTAAAATTTAATTTTGATTATTGATTTACAATGCAGTGATATCAAATGTCTTGCCAACATCTCATTTAATTCAAAGAGGCTTGTTCCCAGTTTACTGAGAAAACAATTATAGTTTTAGCAGATATGGGAAAGAAAGAAATTCAAATTGTCAAGTTACATGTTTTGAAATTTTCACTGCTTTTGAAATTTAATTAGTTTTACCTGAAAATCTAAATTTTGTTAGTTCTAATATAAACTGCAATTGGGTTTGTGAAAAAACATTGTATTTTACATCTTCATTCTCAGTTTTTTTACTTACTTGAGTTAATATGTTTTCCTTGTGTACATGTTAGTAGCTGCCTTAGATTTTTTTTTTTGAAGGATGGATTTTAAAAGTTTAATAATAATAACAATAAAACATTGCACACAGGGCACTCAAAATGTGAAGTGGAATTTTTCACCATGATGACATATAAAGTACATTTGGTGAAACATGGGTCTCGCCCATGCTTAGAGGAAGCTCACTTAAGAGTCTGCTTTACTTAAAAATATGATCTGGACTAGCATTACCAAATTTTAAACTACACTTTCAAGCCAGGTATCTAACCCAAACCCTAACCCTAACCCTAGCCATACACAGGAGTTAGTGTAGGAATGAGATTTTCTATACTAGAAAAAGCGGACCTAAAGGCAATTCAGATATTTAGTAATTATTTTAAATATCTCAGGCCATTATATAAAGGTTGCAATGTAGTTTCCAAGTCTGGCTCTATGGGAATTCAAAAATGAAAGTCTTATAGATAAATATGTTTTTAATAATCTTTCTTTTTTTTCTTTTAAGTAATAAAATAATGGAGATTTTGGCATTTAGCTCAGAGATTTTTTTAAAAAAGATCTGTAAAATCCTTTTTCTTAGGTTCAAAAACAATTCACTCCTACACTAACTCCTATTTTGTTTTTTGTTTTGTTTTTTGCCTTTAGTTATTTCCAGGACTTTTGATGTATTGGTTCCTCCTTTTCCTACCTGCTTTTTAGGAGCATTTTACTGTAATAAAAGATCTGACTATGCCAATATCTCTAAATGCTAACAATCTAAATTCTCCCAGCTTCAAGGAAGGAAGGAAGGAAATTTCATAAGCAGGAGAAATATCTCTGGCTGGAATAGTGTCTCTGGCAGTCAAAGAGTTAAACTACTTTTATCATCAATCATCAAAATATTGTCTTCAAAGGTACCAAAGCCACAGGTTTTAAGGCTTAGAAAGGTGAAGGGTGTGGGGGAGGATTTTTTTCCTGATCAACCCATGATAAAATTAATTCTTGTAATTCAACAGGTCATTCCTGGAGTTCCTACTATTTCTGTAAGGAAACATACACATTCCACACAGTAACATGAAGAGGTGAAATGATTTCTCTTGTTTTTGTATAGGCAGGCTGGTGTTGCAGAAGATGCACACAATATAAAGAAGGCATTCATCTTATAAAGAGGGAGGAAAAGAGAGAGAGAAAAGGGGAAACTAACAACAAGAAAACACTACAACCAGGCAACAAGGACCAAAGGCCAGATGAATCTCTCTGCCCCAAATAGTTTTTACCCTTTTGTATCTGACACAAAAGTAGTCATCTGAGCACTTGTAGTCATTAAAGATCTTTACCACAAAAAGAAGTCTACATTGTACTCCACTTGGAAGGGGACATATTTCTTCTATTTAAGGGAGTTAGATTTCACTATGGTAACATCTCCTTTTGCTGAAATGGAAAAATGCTGATAGTGAGGGCAGTGATGGGGGCACTGCTGTTATTCAGTTGAATTGGAAGATGATTGTTTACTTCATGGGTGGCCCAAAAGAGAGAAAAAAAGCCGCCACAGCCTGTATAGCAATGATATCTGTGATTAGTCAATTGCCAGAAAGACCACTGATGAAGTAAAAAGTCATATCAATGACAGGAAAAGAAAATTAACAACATGAATGGCTATATTTTTGAAAATTTCACACATTCCCATTGACAGAATGAAACCATGTACATTAGCTATTCCATCTTTACTGCTCTCCAAAGGTGCTGGACTTCAATTTTCACAATTTCCAGGTTACATAGCTCTTGGTTGTTGTGCAGAAACTTGAGATCCATCTACAACTTGGTATCAGTGTCTAACTCTGAGTACTGAGTTCATCCATTGTAGTGCAAAGATGCTCAGTTAAATTTGCTGAAGTTATCTGTCACAACAAAATGTCCATCTTGTAGACAGTTCACTGCTGAACAAGGTCTAAGTTGTTCTGGTAGGAAAGCAGTACTTTACAGTACTTATGGATGATGTCACAAGAGGATTGAGGAAAGTTATTCAGTCCTCAAATGCACAAAATTATCTGACTTTGTAGTGGAGATTAAAAACAGGACCTCAGCCAAGGGAAAGGACCAATGACAATAGCCAAGACTGAAGTTATATAATAATAATAATAAAGTTGGAAGGGACCTTGGAGGTCGTCAAGTCCAACCCCCAGCTCAGGCAGGTAACCCTATACTATTTTGGACAAATGGCTGTCCAGTCTCTTCTTAAAAACTTCCAGTGTTGGAGCATTCACCGCTTCTAGAGGCAGGTTGTTCCACTGGTTAATTGCTCTGTCAGGAAGTTTCTCCTTAGTTCTAGGTTGCTTCTCTCCTTGATTAGTTTCCATCCGTTGCTTCTTGTCCTGCCCTCAGGCGCTTTGGAAAATAGCTTGACTCCCTCTTCTTTGTGGCATACCCTGAGATATTGGAACACTGCTATCGTGTCCCCCCTCATCCTTCTCTTCATTAAACTAGTCCTGTTAAAAGGCATCTCCCAAAACATAATCATAGCAATATTTTGCACATATATTAAATAAATTACCAGGCCAAGGCAAATGAGCAAAGCCATGGCTAAGAAGAAATAAGAAAAATGGCTACATTAAAGGATAGTAAGAAAAAACTTCATGTAAACTTTGTTTTTACATAGCCATGGATATCTCCAGTGTACTTGCTATACACACATAATGTTCACGTTCTCCCTATAAGCATCTCATTTAGTAGTAAATGCTATGGGCAGTCAGTGACTAATTCAATCATTATTTGATTGCCTTTTCAATAATCTTTTGGCTGTACATTGTAATTTTTTTCTGAAATAACTAGAAAAAGTAATAAGTTGGATAAATTGTTAAAAATGATTTATATATTGTCAAATTGATAGTATATCATATGCATATACAGGTATGTACACACACAAGTGCTGTTTTTATAAATCAGTTCTTAATAAAATGCACAAGTTCAAGATTGAAGTATTTGCATATCATTTGTGTTTTCAATGGCCCATGAAAAATTCATCCTATTCTATTCAGTTTGATCTTTATAAGATTCATAATTGCTGTGCATCATCATACATCATAAGAACTATATACAGTTCTTATTAAAATCATCTATAGGAATTAATCTGGATTCTCCTGAGCACTCAAAACACAGTCTATACATGCATTATAAAATAAGAAAAGTTGTCACAAATGAATATGCTACTTGATATTTTCTTAACATAGTTCAACAGAAATTCAGCTCCTTACCACTACATGTTGGACATTGTTTTCTTCTATACCATTTCAAGATAGGGTATCTAATGCCAATAAGTTATCTTTATGCTATTTTGAACAGGTCTGATATTTTCAATATATTTATGGCAAATTTTAGCAAGGAAAAGAAAGGAGTCAAGCATTTGAAGGATGAACAGTGCTTGTCTGGAAACCTTAATATCAGGCAAGGCATACTTCCCATGTCTCAGGACCATTCTGGGAAAATTGAAGGCTGCAATTTTGGTGCAACTATATTACCTTTGTGGGTGAGCCTTTATTTTCATGGTCTAGGTGATTCTGCTTTTTGAACTGCAAAATTCCTGTGGTTGTGGTAAATATAAAGCTGATGATTTATGATAAATTTATGATAAATAAAATACATACATTTCAGGCTATTTACAGTTTTCATCCTATCAGTTTTGATGCCTAGTTGTACCCAGCATTTTGACAACACTAACCTTCTCTACCCCCCCCCCCCCAATGACCCTTTCTTAGTATGTGAAGAAACTACTTCACATACTAAGAGAATAAATAGAATACTACCTTACTGGAACAGAAGTTGGGTGCACCCAATGTACTGACAATAACATCATTTGCTTGGTTTTTTACTTATCAGGGTTGTGTAAACCCTGCCAATGTGGCATGATGAACAAGTTGTGATTATACAAAGTTATGGCTTAGTAACGGTGACTAATTACAGCCCCTGGGCTTGAAACTTAATATAGTGGATCATAGCAGGTTAAATTGAAGTGGCATGAATAGCCATCAGTTGTTATTGCTGTGGGGATATATGGATAATTTATTGATTTTCTATCTCTGTTGAGAGGAGGAGGAGGAGGAGGAGGAGGAGGAGGAGGAGAGAAGCAAGGAAGTGTAGACTGCTAAATGCTCCTGGCTATTTCCTGAATACAGCTGATTAACTATTGTGCTGTTGATTGCTGTAATTGTCCATTGTGCATGATTGGAACATTGCTTCCTGTTGACCTAGTTGAGGCAATTTCAGAGGACATATAAGGAAGCCGACTTCTCAGAGAGCAAACTTAATGAGTGAACAAAGGAAGTATATAAGAGAGACCACAAACAACCTGGATGATGAAGGAACTTTTGTGGTCATCTGAAAGATATGTACAGTGTCTGTCCTCCTGTCAGAAAGGAATCCAAGTGACATCTGCTAGAAAAATAAGATGTGCCATTATTGGAGGAGAAGGTGCTAAAGAGAGAACAAGGAAGCTGAGAAGTTCCTGCAGAAAACAGGTGAAGCTTCTCAGGAAGGGTGGACAGGCAGGGACAGAGAAAGAGGCAGAGAAAAGTGAGTAAATGCCAGAAAAGTGAGTGAAGTATGATTGACTCTGAAGCAAGAGGATCAGAAGGCACTCAATCTGTTTCAACCTCTTGCTTTAGAAGATAATCCACAACTACTTGTATAAGCTTCACCAACCCCTATCTTCACATAATAGGGTGGATTATATTTGGGCCCCCATGGATCAAAGAAAGCCAATGATATTTTGAGGAACAAGAGGTATGTTGGAATGATGGATGATTTCCTTTCTGAATGGAATTGAGGCTGCAGGGGCCAGACTTTGTATTGTGCAATAGTCGACGTATTGCCTTGAATCCATTGATAACAATCCCTTCTTACTGTTAAGAATAGAAAAAAATCAGGCTTGCCTACTGACATCCACAAGAGCAGAATTTGGTGAACTCACACGGAAGGTTTGTTGGAATCAATAGCTTGAAATTCTGAAGGAGAAATGTTTCAGGGCAATTCTAAAAAATAAGAAACTAAGAGCACAATTGCAAACAGTTCCTTCAAAAAGAAAAAATGTGACCCATCTAAAGAAATCCAGGTGGATAGATATAGACCTTTCTAAAGTGAAAAGAAAAGGGAACATAAATAGGAACTAGAAAGAGATACATAAATAGAAAGAGTCAGACTCTAGAAATGTATTGTACCTGAGCTGAGACTTGTGAGAAATTTTTCAAAAATAATTTAAAAAGGCTTTTTTGGTTGTTATCACAAACAAAAAGAAAAAACAAGATGTATAGATCATTTGTAAGCAGTAAGGCTGAATACATAACAGGTGGCAGGGAGAAAATAGAAGATCTTAGTTTATGTCTGTCTTCTCTTAGAATGGAAATAAAGCCCTGGTTGGCCATGGCTATGTTGCTGCTGAAAGGAAGAAGCTGCAGCTCAGGATAGTCAAAAAGGAAGTTAAAGAGCAATTAATTAATTTAAATGGATTCAAGAATTCAAGTTGCCAGGCCAGATGAAATATTATACATCCTAGCAGGAACTAGTGTAGGTGATCTTAGAACTACTAACTGTAATTTTTGAGAACTCCTGGAAAACTAGTGAGATAGGAGGAGAACATGAGTTTTCCCTATCTTCCAAAAAAAAAAGAAAAGTAGAATTCCAAAAATCATCAAACTCTCAGCTGGATATTTCTACTGTTATTAAACAGCATATTAGCGAGCACTTGGATAGGAATACAGTAATTAACAAGAGTTTACCATGGGTCTGACGTAAGCAAGTCATGCAAGACTAAATTTATCTCTTTTTCTGACAGAGTTACTAGCTTAATTAAGTAAGGGAACATTGTGGACACAGTTTACCTTGACTTCAGCAAAACATTTGACAAAGTCTCTCATAATATCCTCATTAATAAAATGGCAAATTATCAGCTAAATGATAGAACTGTCAGATGGAATCATAATTACTGAATGACCATGCTAAGAGAGTACTCACTAATGGCTCCTCACTGGATGGCAGAATAGTATTAAATGGCTTGCTATAGAACTCTGTGCTGTTGAATATTTTTATTAATTATCAGAATCACAGGGATGCTGTAGTACATTACAAACTGAACACAAGCCAAACAGTTTGATGCATCTGCATAAAAAACAAATATGATTTTGAGATATATTAGCAACCTATAGTCAGGTTCAATAGAAATAATTGTTCCATTCTACTTGGTTTTGATTTTAAAAAGACATAGATAAACTGAAGTGAGGACTATAAAATTGGTGCAGAGATGGCAAACAAAGTCCTATAAGGACAAATGGTTAAAGAAATATGGTATATTTAGTTAGCAGAAAAGAAAATTGCAAGAGGATATGATGCCAATCTTGAGATATCTAATACTTTCATATATAGGAAAGAGTCAGCTGATGGGCTGAAAGTACAGGGAAGAAGATTCAGGTTAAAAATTAGGAGGAATTTCCTAAAGGTAAGCAGTTAACCAGTGGAAAAGATCGCTTCATGAAGTGGTATGCATCTCTTTAGCTAAACAGAAACTGGATAGGCATTTGGCATATCCTGCATTGGGCTAGACTTCTGAGATCATTCTGATTCAATCATTCATTGATTGAACAATAGTCCTGCTTACAAAGTTGCATAGTTTCTGAGCTGATTCTCTTTCTGAGAATCTATCCCAGAATCAGTCTAGCAATGAGCAGTGAGAACATAAGCAGCCCAGAGCTACATTGTAGGGGAGGTGGTTGGCATAAAAATTAATTGATTAATTAATCAATCAAACAAATAAATAAATAAAATAAACTAGCAATACTCTTGAAAGTACAGCTGACCACTCTTGAATATTTAAATTGCCAAGTTTGAATAGAAGTGGTTAGCATTGTCTGAAGCATTAAAATACTAATTATAGAACTGATATAAGCACAAAAATATTTAGGAAGCAAAAAATGGGCCAGGTTTCCTATGAGTGAATGATCTAGTCAGCAGCTTTTATTCAAGACTGCCCTTACCCTTTCCCTCTCAGATTACAGTAACAACATTATCAAAGCCACCTCAGACATTCACAGAATCTGTTTTTTCCCCAGCTTTATGCAATACCAAATTGTGTTGATCATACACATGCATACAACACTCAGGGCCACTGGGGAGTTAAAACAAAGAAACCATGCAGCTGCCTGTTGCTCAGGAAAAGCCAAACCTTTTGATAAAAATAAACAATGATACTGTTACTTTATAAAAGAATGCAGTGATGCATTCCACAGATTAAGAATCTAACAATGAAAGTGAAAATGGGACACTTAATTTGGAAATCTGTAGCATAAAAATTGAAATCAGTAACAGCAATGTGGCTCAACCAAACGTGAATGGCAACGCATATCAGTGCAATTGGACATTGATTCTGCAGCATCTGTCATATCACTGCAGTAATGTGGTCAGCAGATGCTTAACTTAAGCCATCAGAAATACAGTTGACACAAGTACACACACAGACACAAATACATACATGTACGTTTATACTTGAGAAAAGATCATTTAAACTTGGGCTGCAAAATACAATAATAGGAAAAGTATGCTTGATTTTGCTGTTCAAACAGGTGGCACGGCATAATTTGGAGCTCTGACTGGCTGAAACTGCTGCTAAATTAGAGTTCCATCACAACCTGTGTACTGTGCTTTGTTGTCGTGCTGACTTCTGAGAGTAAGCTACAGTTATTGACTGATATTGTGCTTGTGTTCAGATATGGTATTGGCACATTCAAGCACATCAAAGAAAAAATTATATCATAAGAGAATGCCATAGTTTCATAAAGCATATTTGGTTCTATATGCCTAAAATGATGTGACATCACAACAAAGTTTCTACAACAACAAATCAAATGTCAGTGCAGTCTTACTGTATATTTAAAATTGGTCCTTTTTAAATCTAATTTGAGAAAAAATATTCAGGACAACCAACTGAGAAAATATGAGTAATGTTCCCAAACTGACATATGATGATGCTCCATTGCATAAAGAGTACAAAGGAGAGTCAATAAAGAGGAGTGTAAGTGATTAACCAAGACCAAATATAGACTTGGATTTCTTTCTTATAATGTAAAGGTAGCTCTTGATAATCTTTCTAGATGACCCATTGTCCCCAGCTAAAGAAAACAGATACAAAAAGAAGATGCATATGAAGTAGTTGAGGAATCAGCTGTAATTCCTGAATATTCAATTGTACCTACCCCCAAATAAGTTCACAAACAATAATTACTACATGACTGCCAATATCACTGAACACACCAAGCACTCTTTTTTTGTGGTGTCAGATCTTATACCGTTCATTTATGTAATCCACCACAGTGTAATGGGCAGTAGAAATAATCTTGAGGAACAGAAAGAAAAGCTGCAACCAAGACAACAGATAGACAAAAGAAATTTGATTCTGAGGCAGAAATGCAATTTGAGAAGGAGTCTCAGATTTGACTTTCCCTAGTCCATTTAAAGATAAAAGGGGAAAGGGGGAAAGCACATTCAGACTTGAAAGGTTCTGTTACTGTTATTATTTATTTAGTGTATGGTGATGTTACATTAGCTTTTGTACATTGTGAGTACAAAGTAGTTGTTTCGCTGTCGACAAATTACTAATCCGTTCAGTTCACGCTTGCACGCTATCCAAAGTGCACCATCAGGAACAGACTAGCTCTACACTCAGAAAATTTCAATGGTGTTCTGCAGCTACACCCGGGGCTTCTTCCTCCACCAATGTCACCTCATGCTTGGATATCACATTGAGGAAGATCCTCTGTTAGTGTAACTTAATATAAAAATAATATTAGCTTTTATAACTATGGTTTCCTAATCTGGCCTGCCTCAAAGGATTGATATATAGTTGTTGTTCTGTTATCTAGGTCTACTTGTCATTCTTGTAGATACACTGGAGTTAGTACTTCTAGATGTGTCAGTAAAGCAAGCATCAGAAAACACTACTCTTCACTCTAGCATCTGGTCAGTAGAAAAGACACAACACTTTTAATGTGCTTAACTTCATTAATCTGTGTAGCTAAGTCCCCTGCATCAGATACATATACAATAAATAATATAAGGGGAAAAACATTTTTCAATAGAAAAATTAGAACAAAAATCCATCCAGTTTCTCTTCTCTATATATATGGTGGGGGGCTCCTTAGAGGAGACCTGACATTACAGGGCCAATGACTTGGTAAAATAAGAGCTAAACAGCTACTAATAGGTCACCAGCTGATTTTCCTACAGGGCTTTCAAAAGCCCTGAACACTGTATCTGTTTAAAAATCAGAATATTTTGCTTGATGGCAGCCACAAAAATCATATTGAAACATAAGGCCAGTATGCTAGTTAGCAGTGGCACTGCATGAGAAGAAGTTATTATTGTTTCACAGAATTTTTATTTGTACAAGCAATTCCACATTAGTTCTGCAGTTACTTTGTGCCTCAATATTATGCATTAATAGACTCACTTGTTCAGTAGCTGATGATTGTAGTTCTAGGAAATTTATTGTTGCTATAAAATGAGTTTCTTTCCCCCTCTCTCCTGCTAATTGACAAAGAGGCCCAGTAATTAAAGTACAATAAAAGTTTTCCAGTAATTAGTTTCTGTAGTTTTGTTACAGGCCATCAATTGTTCTTTAATAATACTGATTGTTAACATTCAGTAGTCAGTAGACTCTCAAAGCATTCTGGGGCACAGCCACTTCCAAACACTACACATTCCATTCCCATGAGGGCATTTGCATTCAGAAAAAAGTTAACCCTCTCCTAGGGTACAGTGTCTGTATGACGGTTTTATGGTTTTGGCTAAAACAGCTGAAATAACTAATTCCTGCAGGCAGGTTCAGTAGTTTTATGCTAGAGGGCATGACTTCAAGTTGGATTACTTTGCCCTTATTAAAAACAGACGATAATGTTAATGATAAAAACCTAAAATCATTTCTCAGAATATCTGTTCATTCCTTTAGCTCCAGATGGCATTGCCTTGAAAATTCTTCTTAGTTCCATTGTACCATGAAGGTATTTTAGAAAAACTGTTATCCTTTGATTGCATTTTAGCTGTACATTTCAAAAATACTCCTTTCCAGCATTCAAACAGGCAATGTATATAGATACTCTAATAGCAATCTAGACAATGGCATTTATATTAGTACTCACTGAAGCAAGTGTTTTGCAACCATCAATGTATACTGCTCACAAAAATAAAGGGAACGCAAACCCCTTCAGTTCCATGGTAAAATGTTCCCTTTATTTTTTTGAGCAGTATATATTATTGGACTGCTCAACAACTAAGCCTAGCTCAATCTAAAAGCATGTCTAGTATTGCAAACAAGAATGTTTATTATTAAATCCAGGCATTGTGACTCAGGCACAAATTGGGAATATTGATGAGATTAGCTTAGTTGTTTAGGCCTAATTTTAAGGAAATCTTTCTTAATGGTGCCTTCTCCAGATGTATTGAGTATTTAAATCCACTCCCAGCTCTTTGAATGGGAAACATATAAACATATATTTGCGGTTGAATTATTGCTTATGTATCATATATAAATAAGATTAAAAATAAAGGGAAAAATAATTTGAAAGCTGAACTGAAATATTTATGGGTACAGATAGTTAGATGCCTGCCTACTATTTTCTACAGAGAAATACAGAAAAAGAAATATGAATTAAATACTATATTAAAACAGCGAGCAGAATTCATGCCAACATGTTTACGACAGAGGTACTGGGAGAATGGTGAAAGATTTTGCCTAATTGCCTAAAGCAAAAGAAAGTTACAGCACTGATTCCAACTATTAAAGGTAAAAGAGGTGAAATATATAAAACTTCAATGGATATCAAGTGACATATTTTAAAAATTGCATTCAGAATTACATACCAAACCAGAAAATGTATCAAATAAAAATATAGAGGCTTTTAAAAATAAAATTAACCTATTACAATTAGGTAATATACAAAAACAATGTTTATTTGCTCCATTATCTGAAGTTGAGATTAAACAAATAATTGTGAAAATAGCATGTAAAACATCACGAGTGGATAGTTTCCCCATTGGATGGTATAAAACATTTATAAATCTTTTGGTGCTCAAACTTTGTCAATTGTATGATGGGATATTTGATAAGGAAATTTTATCAGTAGCATTTAACCAGACTTATATTATAGTTATACCAAAAATAGGTAAAGATCGCACTCAGTGTGCCAATCTCACTGATTAATGTTAGCAAATAGATTACAGCAAGTGATATGTTCGTCATTAAAAACTATCAAATCAGGTTTATAAAAACTAGGCAAGCAGCAGACATTAAAAAAAAAAAGAATGATAGTTATATACATTAGAAATGAATACACACACACACACACACTTGAATAATATTTACATAAAGATAAGGAGTCCCTGCGGCTTTTACTCCTCTAGTCATTGACGATTATAGAGAGTGGTACTCATCTCCATTTCAACGCCATTGAGCCAGTGCTGTCCGAAGAAATTTCAGCAGTCATGTGGCCAGTATAATGATACAGAGCGCTGTTATCTTCCATTGAAGTGATACCTATTTATCTACTTGTATTTGCATGTTTTCAAACTGCTAGGTTGGCAGGAAGTGGGGCGAGGATGGGAGCTCATTCCATCCTATGGCGCTTAGGTCTCAAACCTTTCCAGCTGAAAAGCTTAGCGTCCTAACCATTGATCCATCACACCAATATTTACATGTATATATATAGAACTGTAACTATTAATTGATAAAATGACATATTACACTTTGTTTCTTTTCTTTCTCTTGTATTTTTTTTCATTTTTAAGCACTTGCATGCAATTGTCTTTGTATGTATTTGCATTATAACTGTCTTTGTGTTTTGTCTCTTTTTTACTTTTTGCAATACATAGCAAAAAGATATGAAATGGTATTAGTTCATGCAATGTACTGGAGTGCAATTTAAGGGGCAGTAAATTCTGTCATACAGTTTATTTTCAGTGCATTGGTTGTGCAATGTATCTTAACATAATACTTCTTTGAAAGTAAAGCATTGTAAAACATTTGTTTTTGCTGGAATTATTTCGCAATAGCTGGAGACTTTTGTTTTAGCTACCAGATGCTCATGAAATGTGTAGATGAACTTCAAATTACACAGATGAGCTTTTTGATGACCACATGAATATATGTGGGTAATCAAAAATGCCATTTCTGAAGAATGAGTTTTAGGGGAAGTAAGCACTATTTAAATTTAGTTAGCATTGCCTAATGCTATTTTCCCCTCATATCTAAAACATAGATTGGCCTAGAAACTTCAGATTTGTTTAATGCAAGAGCCCGTGAAATAATCTAGGGAAGAGGATGATGTACTGCTCAGAAATTATTCACATCAGAGTTAGAAATACAAGACTGCTAAAGCAAGAATAATTATTTCAGAGGACTGTGTAGAACATTCTGCTCCAAATAGTTGCAGAAAAAACAAACAATCATAATATTAAAAGTGTGCCATTTTCATCTATGCCCAACTGGAGATAATCATATCAAAGTGTACAGTACCTACTAAAAGTCTCATTGTAATGATCTTTAATTGGGCAGAATAGTGCATTATTGGGCAACAATTTTTGAAGCAAGGTTCTCTCAAAGAGTACTTGGAAGCTTCAGCTATTTCAGAATGCAGCAGTGTGAACAATTCTACACAACTTGCTCATGTGTCATGTTTTCTTCTGTGAGAGTTGCATTGGCTGCCAATCTGCATTCAAGTACAATTCAACATGCTGAAGCCTTGCATGGTTTGAGGCCAGGTTATTTGAAAGAAGGACCTCCTCTCCCTTATTACATTTGCCTGACACCTCCAGCAAAGGAAGGCATGACATGTTATGGGTTCTATCAATTAAGGACTGTCATCTGGTGGGATCACAAAAAAGGCCTTCTTGGTGGTGGCCCTTACTTTATGGAACATCATTCCTCCTGAGGTATGGTTGGTCCCCACCTGCTGCTTTTCCAAAAGGTCTTAAAACTTGGCTTTATCAGCAAGCCTGGGACCATAAATGGAAATGGAGCTATTCAAGTGTCTGATTTGATTGTATTGTTGATGTCATGAGGGGTGGGGTTTTTTAAAAAGTGTTTTATTATATAGTGGATCGTTACATTTTTTTTCAATGTTGTAAGCTGCCTGGAGTCACTATATGTGAGTTAGGCAGAATGTGTCCAACATCTGGGACCCATGACTCCTAAAGGAATGAAATTTGAGAAAGTTGTGGTTGCTACAGCACTAATGACTGTTACTGCTCTGTTGGATTGCAGACATATGATTTTCATTTTCTGTGACAGTTTCTCAGCCAATCTCACTGTTATATCTTCGGTTCTTTAGGCATTGAAGGCAGAGTGTTGAAACAGCAAACAAGTTTATTAATTCAGAACAGAAGCAGCCCTAAAGGCTGCTGCACAGCTATTTATACAGTTAGCCTCTAGGTGGCAACCAATAGGTTTAAAGTAACAGTTTCCCGCCCCAAACCTCATTATCAGCTTGGAGACAGCTAGTCTGGCTTTCAGTAACAGCAACTGTTAAACAATACAGCAATGTAGGTCAGACAATAAGCAAGTGATTTAAAACAGTTGTGGCCAATACATTACACTCACAATCCCTCACTTCCTCTCCCATCCAGCAGCAGTCACTTACTCGCTTGCTGGAAATGGAAGGGAAAGGGAGGGAGGGAGGGAAGGAAGGATTTCTGATGTTCCCTGCCAGTTTCCCACAAAGAAACTTAGAAGTTACTGCCACTATTTTTTTGTTCACCTGAAGTCATTTTGTATCTCTATTTTTGTAAGGAAATATCTCTGAAACAATAACCAATGGGGCACAGGTTATCTAGCTGTTACTATTATTATTATCTATGCATAGTTTATCAGATAGTTATGACTGGGTTTGATACTTTTGATTATTAAATACTTTGCAAAGATCTAAGATAATTTAAGATATGTTTTGAATATGCGCTGTTCCAAATAATGCAATTTTTTGTAATTGATAACTTGAAATACTGTCCATTCCTAATGTGGCCAAATGTTTTTTCAGAACTATAGTTGTTGTTATTCAGTATATGTTTTATTAATCTGGGCTTTAAAGGAAATAACTATAAACAAACCAAAATAAAAGCAATTTTAAAAAAAATGTTCCATGGTAATCTTAGATAAAGTATTTTGGAATAATTGTAGCTTAGTGATAAAGCAAATTAGGTCTTCTCAAACTCAGTCCTCAGTATTTTCAATAACAGCACTCAGCTAGTGTTGAGACAACATTTCAGATTTCATAGAACACTATCAGACTGTTTTAACTCAGGAAAAGACTATTTGATATATTTCCTTTTGTTTCCTTTGGTCACGAGTAGCAGGTAGATTTGAATTACTGCTTTTTCAGAAGCTGGTCTGCACTTCTGTTCTTTGAGCTACCCAACTGATTTGTACCTGTATTATTCTACTTCTGCTGTTCTCTTTTCTGCTATGATTGATCAAGACCTTTTATTTCCCTTTTATAATGATTAGAATAATCATGGTAGTGGATCACACCAAGGAGCAAACCAAGATATTTTTTCCTTATGTCATTTAAAGGTAAACTTGGAGAGGATTTCTAGTTTGCAGGTATCTTTAAAAGCTTGCATTGCCAAGCAACTGGGTGATGTTAAGGAAAAATTTACTGTGTTCTTTGCTG
This sequence comes from Protobothrops mucrosquamatus, assembly GCF_001527695.2. NCBI lineage: Eukaryota > Metazoa > Chordata > Lepidosauria > Squamata > Viperidae > Protobothrops > Protobothrops mucrosquamatus. The sequence continues at coordinate 946,484 of NW_015386550.1, forward strand.
TATATACCATGGTATTCTGTGGTACTGTCCTGATCTGTTCCAAAGACATATTTTTAACAAAGTTTCATTGCTTTGGATATTTTTAGACTGTTCATTTTAGTAAAATTGTCCAGTTTTTTATATCCCTGGATTCAGTGCTAACTTTTAATAATGTGATCATACAAATACATGGTTCACATTCAGGATTTTGTTAACCCAATTATCTGAATTCATACGATATACTGTCACACAAATTGATAACCACTGGCTAAGTGTGTATGATGTATTAGATTAGAAAATATGATTGGCTCATTTGTGACTCAGTATCTTGGGCAAACTCAGGTAAAACTTCCTTTGTTTCATGATCCTGAAAGTCTTGTCTTGGATCTTCTTCACTTCCACAAACTATTCTCTTTCATTATTTCTTTAAAATAATTTGACTCAGCTAGATAACAGAGAGACAATTCTTAACAACAGCGGGTAGGAGTGCGGCATACCAGGGATCACTGATCATTTTGATATTTCTGTAATAATCATGGATGACATAGTCATATTTCTCTCATATTTACATGAGAGATGTATGTCCAATACATGCAATATATACAGGGAAGCTACCCTGTTACATATGCATCACATGCTTAGGGCTGAATACATGCTTTTCATGCAGATGTGTAAGCTTTACATTTGTTTCATCAGCCAAGTTGGCTGTTGGTTGGTCTCTTTCTAGGCATAATGGAATATAGTTGTTTTATCTTTAAAGTCATTCATGGCTTGGGACTTGAAGAACTAGTGTAGATATCAGAAACTGGCATCCCTGAATTGCATTTTAGACTCCAGTAATGTCTGGTATCTATCTCCAGAATAATACCAGCAAACATTTCAAATGTTCTACAGTGCCCATAATGCACCATTACTCTTGGGCATTAAGGAAAAATATTTACAACCTGTCACACTGTCCAATACCAATATTACAAGGTAAAACACAATAAGTCTTTAATGTAAAGAGAGAATAAAAACACTTAGAACTAGACTTGGTAAATCACCCAAAGAATTTATTGATTCCATACGCTGGATTCCTGACTAAGTATAAATATATCCATCAAAAGCTCTTCTTGGGATTGAATGATTGTCTGAGATAGGACCAGTGGCTACTTGGGAAAAAAATTCTGGAAGCTATCACATAGATCAAGAGTGGACGAAATTTAAGGGATCAAGAAGGGGTATAGTCAAAAATATTTTCCATATTTTATTTTTAAGAGTACAAACAAGAAAAATATTTCCCAGAAGAAAACCACATTTTCACCCACCCATCCCAATCACTGTTCCTAATTAACCAAAACTGTATGTTTGACATTTCTGGGGTTTTAAGATGCTGGGAATGAGGGCATTAAAAGTGGAACAGGAGTGGTTTGCTTCTGGGAGGCATTTTACTCCTATTGATTAAATCAGCGGCCCCCAACCTTTGGGGCATCAGGGACGGGTTCCGTGGAGAAAGGTTTTTCTGTGGACCAGAGGGGGCGTGGTTTCACATGCTGCCTGCATCCCATGCATGGGTCTTCGCTTGTTTTTCTGTGGACCAGAGGGGGCGTGGTTTCACATGCTGCCTGCATCCCATGCATGGGTCTTCGCTTGTTTGCATGATCCAGTTTTTGGCATACTGCGGCTCTGTGCCACTCCACGAAGCAGCGATTGGGGACCCCTGGATTAAATGATTGACTGATTATATGCCATCATAATGCTTTCAACTATTAGCGATCACATAAGAGTTTTTTTCCATGATGATCTATCTCTAATCTGGTCTTTCAGGTCTTCCAATGATGTACCCATCATCACTGTAACTGAGTTCTTCTACCTTGTAGCTAGTCGCCATATTCTTCTCTTTCCTTCCACTTTTCCCAGTGTTAGAGCTTTTCAAAGAGTTAGATCTTTACACAAAGTGTTCAAAAGTAGGATAGTTTTAATCTGGCCATTTATGCCTTGAGTGAGGATTCCGCATTGATTTGTTCAATGATCCATTTCTTTGTTTTATTGACTGTCCATGTATTCTCAGAAGTCTTCTTCAAAGCCAAAGTTAAAAAGTATCAATATTCTTCCTATCCTGCTTCTTCAACTTCAACTTCCATTGAGTGTCATAGTATCAGATGCAAAAAACCACACATGTAGAGTTCAAACTAGCTACTTTATTGTTCTCTGCTGATTACACAGTAATCCCTCAAGTCTGGCAGCTTTCATCTGGGAACAAGCAGATAAACCTCTAAGGCATTCACAGTGGGGAGGTCAGACCTAGCCCTCCTGTGTTTATGCAGCTAGTCCATGCTGATTCCTCACTTGATCCCTCCTCCCAAATGGGATGGTTGCATTTCACCATATAGGGAGTACCATGGCTTGCATGATTCTGGTATTTGTAGGTAGGGAGACATCACTGCATTTGAATATCTTTTCCAAGGCCTTCATGATTGCTCTACCAAGTGCTAGTTTTGATTGCTTGTTTCTTTACTCTTGATGTCTGATGCTAAAAGGCAGAAGACAGGTGTTCTTGATTAATGTCAGGTGCAAGCAACCAGAATCTCTCATGAATAGACCCTAACAGATACTTTAAAAATCTTGCTGGACTGTCTACCTTCCCTTGAGAAGTGGTAGTTAATGACCTAAGGGTTTGACCTTAGAGATTTCCTCCCTCGAACCAATTCCAAGCTGCAGCCATTGATTCCAACACACTAGAGTCTAGTGTGATGGAGTGCAATAAACAAACAAATAAACAAATAAATAAATAAATTTTATAGTTTTATAAGTGATATTGATTGATAATCATTCTACTGAGTGATTCCATAGGGATCTAAAGATTCTGTCTATCTATCTATCTGTCTGGCTACCTCCCTCCCTCCCTCCCTCCCTACCTACCTACCTACCTACCTAATACATATCTTAAAATCTCACCACAGCAGATTTTATACTGACTTGCGACAGTTCAAAATCAGGAACGATTGCTTATGCTGGTTAACACTGGGCTCAGAAAGTAAAAATAACCTTTCATAAATGATGAATGTCAAGTATCAAGGCAAACAGTAGTTGGCCAAGACTTGAAGGTAATCTTTAAATCCTTGACATAAAGTACATTCAAATATGAGAAATCATTCTTGCCAGATTTATTTAGGTTAAGAGCAAAAGCCAAACAACTTCTCAAACTTGAGGAAATAATATTGTTCAATGTATTTTATCTTTTCAACAAAGAACAAATGATATGTCTGATAAAGCTTGTAGACATTTCAGGATGAAAATTATGCTGACCTGTAAAAACCCTGAAAGTAGCCTTTATAAGGTTCTCATACACATTGGCCATGATCTAAGAGGCTCAGAGGGTTGGCTTTCTGCATCCCCTCCTGCTTTCAAATTGAAAAAAATCTTTCAAGACTGCTTTTCCTAGGTAACCTCTTCATATAATGAACTATAATTCCCATAATTCCAAGGTAGCATGTCTCTTTTTTGAACACAAAATAATATGGAGGTGACATGGTGAGTTGCTGTAGAAAATCAGGCAGAGTCAAGAGAGAACTCAGCCCAGCCCATTATGTGTCCACACTGGGGAACATGATTGGTATCACTGACTATGCAATCCACCAACTAAATGGTGTTGTGTGTGTGTGTGTGTTTTTTTAGCATGGATTGCATACTGGACATTACAATTATTATTTTTCAGAAAAAATAACCCTATCAAATTAAACATTACATTATACAAAGGGTCAAGAAATTAAAATGAGACTGACATTGCAGGTTAAATAAGAATTTAAGAAGAATTCTACTGAATCTGATCAAAAAGCTTACTGTATCCAGTTTAGCATTCTCCTGGTAAAGGTGATGCACAAAGTCCATCATCAAGATAAGACTTATTTCTTTATATTTACTTCTGTATCAACAGCCCTATTATTTACCTATCTAGAAGTTTGGAATACAGAATAGCTAGCAATCTAAAATAAAATTGGGTGAGACATCTTGTAAGGTTTTCATAATTTGACAACTTTTTTATTTCATTGTAGCATCTTCTATACTTAGTTCCACGGAATCTTCAACATCTGCTGAGGATGTGGTGGCTATTCTGGCACTCATGAGCAGATCATCAACACTTACATTAGCTATTACAGCCATATTGTAGGCAACTTCTATTTGTAACTTACTACAGACAATAAACCAAATGTAAATGTAAACCTTTTTTTGTTTGGGTGTTGCAGTAGATGGAATTATTGTGCATGTCTCTGTGCAATATTGTTTGAGAGGGTTTTCAGTGCAGTGTTTGCACTAGAGAGAAAAAATGTTATCTGAAATATTTATGTTCATCATTTTAAATGTATGCAGTTGCCTCATTTTCTCTAATGAACTGTACCAGGTTGATTTATGCATTAGTACGTTAGATTTTTGCTGATGACCTTTTCATATGTTCTGAAAATTTAGCCAGCTCTAGTGCATTATGAAAACTTTTTTTTCTTTTAAAAACAGTATTGAAAAATTACCTGTTTTGAGCATTTGTTTGACAGAATGTGCTTGGGTGGTATCGGCTATGAAGAAAATCACCTATGAGAATGTAGTGGTACAGGGTTTAGGATTTTTTTCATCCATTGGTTTGCAACACTTCCACAGAGCCAAAAAGAAGAATTGAGAGTAGCAGCAGTAATATTACTTGGGACCCATGAGATTTGATGGAGAGTGAGTCCACAGCAAAAGGTCCTGGCATCCCTTTTACAAGGGATAACTTTGAGGGCCTGGGGAAAATGCTGTCAACTGAGATGTTGTAAATGCCAGGAAAGGGGTTTAGGAATTGGGTGGGGGGGCTGCATAGTATGGAGTATGGGCAGGGGAGCCTTGATATGTGAAGGTCTCTGTCATTGGCTTAACTGGTCAACTCTGATGAAGCTAGTCCATCACATTAACTACAACACCAAACAGTCACCACTTCTTGGTATATGTGTGTATAAGTGGGGGCAATACCTGCAACCTTGAAAGAAGCTGAAAAGCCTTCCTTGGATCTAGCCATATTTGAAAACTAATCCTACATTTTTCAGTCTTTTCTTTCAGGGAAAATGATTGAACTAGGGATGCAGTTATCAAGTATTCTACCAGAGATAAATTATCTGGATAACTTTCAGTCAGGGTACAGCATGGGCATGGGCAGAAATGGCATTGGTTGCAGTACTGGTGATTTTTGTTTGGACTTGGACTTAGACAGTGCTTTTAGTCTTTTAAAACATTTCATTGGCCTTCAATACCACCAACCATGGCATCCTTCCTGACTATTTGTGATGAATTAAGGTACTGGTCTTCTCCTTCCTTGGTGAGCAGTTTCAGTTAACCTAAGCTAAAAGCCCCATATTGGTTTCTGAGTAGTATTCATGGTGCTGTTTTCAATCTAAAAAGCCATAAATGGCTTAACACCAAAGTAATCTCAGATCAACATTGTCCTGTCCTGATCCACAGAAATCACAGACACACAGGTAGGTCTTCCATCTTTACTGAAAAGTTTTTTTCAAATAGAATTCTAATGGCAAAAGAGTTGAACAAACAACAAGGCAGCTAAAGATTTAATAAACATTGTGAGTTAAGTGAAGTTTGCTGCCAACAGATTGGTGAAGTGTGTGGTTTCCTCCTATATAGGGGTGGCATAACTTTGAATTTGTTCCAGCAGGGTTCTTTCTGGCCAATAATCTTGCGGAGTGCTTTTATTCAGCCCTCCTCTCTTTGCATTTGGGGGGAGATGTTAACTCCACCTTTTTGTCTTCTGCAGCCAGTGATAGTTGCTTCTCTTGGTTGCTAGGCAACTCTGCCTGCTGAATTCCCTCAGGTTGATGATCCTCTTCATCTTCAATTCCGAGCTGTCTTTGACAAACATTTCCCACCAGTTAGAGTGGTGGTTGTGCCTCAGCAGAAGCACTGGGTTAATTGGTAGGTCCAGATCATATTATCCAAACATTTGTTCTCCATCTGTCCTAGATTGTCTGTGCTGGAAGTCTTAGCACAGGTTAAATTTTAAGGTGATATGAGAATATCTCCTCTCCAAATGGTTAGCGAAGAATCTTTATGCTGGGGTAAGCAGGATGAATAGATGAGTCTTACCTTCCCTTTTTACAATGTGCACTGCCAGGTACTGGCAATGGGCAGTTCCTTCATTTATATTAGTCAGACTATTGAAGGGTTAAGTTTGCTTGTTTTAATCACTACAGCTGCCTATCTCATCATAGTGATTCTGGGAAGCTAACAACAGTGATCAACATAGTGTACACCACAACAATAAACACATAATCGGCAGGTGAAATGAAACTACAAATTATCCATCAATATAACCATTTTATGGACTCTGCCAAATTATGTAACTTTGTCAGCCGTTTTAATCGGGAAATTGGGCTGTCTTGACAAGCAACTGAGACACTGGTTCTTGAGGATGAAAAAGGGCTGATTCTCCCAGCCTTCTCAACCTCAGCAACTTTAAGATAGGTGGACTTTAACTCCCAGAATTCCCCAGCCAGCATGAGAGCTTTAGTCTACATATAAAAGTTGTTGAGGCTGAGAAACACTGATATAGTTCATATTGACTAACCAGCAGGAATAGTCTGGAGCTGTTAAGAGCTCCCTCTGCCTGACTTTATTTCATGTAGTTGATGAAAGATCAGTTTGCTGATTGGCTAATCTGAGGCTAACAGCCAGGCTAGAAATGCCCTAAGAGAAACACATATAGTGCTTGACTGGTAAAAGGTAAAGCTGCAGTTTACTCAGTTGCTATTCTCTTGAAGTTCCTAACAAAGAGTTACCTTTCCCCTTAACATTGACTTATTTTTTATCTTATTGTGTTTATGTGGAAAGGACTGTTAGATGGCCAAATGCAGTGTACAAGCATAGGAACCGGTATCATTAAATACGATCAAGGTACATGCTTTTGGCAGAGTCACCATTTGCATGAGAAATCTCACATGTAGAAGCTATAATTTGTAGAATTCCTAGCCACATGGCTAAAACCTACATTCCCAACAAGTCAGGGAGGGAAAGTTGAATAACTTTATTTTAAAATTACATTTTAAATGTTACATATTTTTTTTAAAAAAACAGAAAAACATAAATAATTCATTACCTTTTGATTCTTTAATGTGTTCAAATGCATCATGTATTTAGTTTAAAAGCCGTTATTACTATACTGTCATAGTCATTGTAATGTTTTCAGGGCTTTTTTTTATTTCAGCTCAATGTTTGTTTTTAAAGAACTCTCTGACTATCAGCTTGGAATCTGTTTGCCTTAAGCTCTGGAGAATTTATCCCAGATCCTTTTACAATGGTTTGTAAAAAGTGTGGAATTAATGAAGACTTAGAAAATGTTTTTAAAAGTAAAATCGCAAGCTTCAGGAGATATTAAAACATACTTCATGCAAATGACAGGGTTATTTTCAGTTTATATAAGAAACTATTCACACCATTATTTATGCTAGGAAAAGAATCAGCCAAAGAGCTTGGAATATACAACTTGTTTCATTGCACTAAAAGGATTTAAAGACATATGTTCTAGTGTTTTTCTTTCAGAGCTCTGTTACAGAAGCAGACTTACTTATTTTCCATATGATTATCTTGCTTATTGCTTCCCATTAAAGTTATTCCTCTCTTCTATTGGTTTTGTTTAGATGCATTTGAAAGATAATGCTTGGATCAGCTGCCTCATTTTTTTACTGCAATTTACAATACAATCTTATATTTGGCTACTCAGAAGTAAGTAAACTTTGCATTGTGTAAAATTTCATAATTCTCATATATCATACTATGGATGTTTTTTCTGACATTCATATTAATCAAATATAAAGAAAGTTACAATGTAAAAATTCTAAAAACTATTGAACATTAAATTCTTAATGTAAATAGTGTCAACAAAAGTTTAATACACCACTTAATGGACACTTCTAGTTTGCTGTCACTAAGTTGTGCAGTTATCTGATGGTACACTTTGGAACAGTATTGTTTAGTGATGGAAATTTATTTATTAAATTCCAGTTATTTATTTATTTATTTGAGAATTCCAGTCCAATTACTATTGTTTAGTGAGGACTGTCTTGTAAATACTTTTTAGAATATTTTTAAAAGCTTCATTTGAAAAGATTTGCATTGATTTTTATGAAGCTTAGCTATAAATTTTATCCCTTTATAACAGATGCCTTGAAAACAAACAATCAAAAATGCTACACACATTGATGCTTTTTCTTTACTATATCATGGAACTCAGTTTTTTGAAATCTTGCTTATAATATGGTTATGAAGTCTGATCTGCCTGTTCCTATTTTCTTTACCAGAAAATAGAGATAATTACACTTTTACCTACCAACTGAATGTACATAGAGGTAACCCTTGACCAACAACAGTTCATTTAGTGACCATTCAAAGTTACAAAGGCACTGAAAAGGTGATTTACAACCATTTTTCACACTTACGACCATTGCAGCATCCCCATGGTTACATGATCAAAATTCAGAGGCTTAGCAATGGACTCATATTTATGACAGTTGCAGTGTCCCAGGGTCAGGTGATTACCATTTGTGACCTTCTGACAAGCAAAGTCAATGGGGAAGCCAGAGTCACTTAACAACCATGTTACTAACTTAACAACTGCAGTGATTCAGGTAACAACTGTGGCAAGAAAAGTCGTAAAATGGAAAAAAAAATCACTTAACAAATGTCTCACTTAACAAGAGAAATTTTGGGCTCAATTGTGGTTATTATATAGGTAGGATTGCCTATATATAACATGAAGTTGAGTAATATTCATTGGCAACTGTTAATATTCATTGGCAACTGAAATATATTTCATTTTATTCTTTACAACCCAGCAGAGTATTGGGGGAAAAATTACATGAAAAGGCTCTATCTCTCCATTTTTGTCAGCAGGGTAGCTCTTTGAAAATTGAATAGAATGGGTCCAAATTTAGAATGGTGGGAGAAGCCAGCAAAATAAAGACTGAATTTGAAAATGGGTTAAATTCTCATTGGACCTGAAAGAAAAATGCCCCCAAATCATCTCTATGGGAAACGTGGTTGGATAGTCAATAAGAATGGTGCCAACTGCTCCATTCTGAATCCCCCTTCTTGTCTCCTTTCTGGTCATATAATCCAGAATGGGCATATACAGCTTACTTTGTTGAGCTCTCTTATGCATATACACAAACACTGAGTGGTACAATACAAGAGGAGGGTAGGAACACACACAAACTGGCAGGTTATTTTGTACATAGAAGAAAATAAATATGTTGTCTATGGCCACTTTTAGTAAAGGACTGGAAAGAATTGCAGAAGCCATTCTCTGCCTCCCCCCCCCCCCGCAATCCAATAAAATGTGGGAAATAAATTTTGTAATTTATTTTTTGAAATCTGTCTTCCCATTAACTATCCAACTCTGAAAACAGAACAGAATAGAATAGGACCAAATTTAGTGTGTAGGAAAAGCTGGGAAAAGAAACATTGATTTTGAAAATGAGCCAGATGTAGCTAAGGGTTAGAAAGGAAACTCCCCACCCCTCCCCAAACCAATCAATCTCTATAGGAAAGGCTGCTGGACTTGGAATGCTGCCAACCTCTCTATTCTATACCCTACTTCCCTTAGTCATGTGATCCAGAATGGAGCTGTTATCAAGGATTGGAAAGAATTCTAGAAGCCATGGCCTCCATGCTTAATTATATTATGAGTTAAACTTGTTATGGCTGAAATGAAGGAATGTGGGCCAAATTTTTTTGATTGGCTGAAATCAATTTGTTTAAATGTTAATTATAATCATAGAAGCAGAAGTATTCCACATTGCCTCTCAAACATAATAAATAGAAATGGCATGAAAGCAGGAACTCATGTTCTGTTTGTGCCAATTACATGGTATTTTTGTAAGGACAATAAGCATATTGGAAAGTACTGTATATGCCCTGTAATATTATATTCCTTTGTAAAAAACCTGTAGTGAACTCCATTCCTTAAATCTGCTTCAGGACAGTGTCTACTGAATAGGGATCCCAACTTTGTTAATAAACTCTTGTACAAACTTACATGGTTTTATTTCCAGCCACTGGAAGAACTGACAATCTATCAACCTTATCTTATATCTGTTAATATTAGAACAAAGTGATTGGAAAGTCATCATTTTACATGGTTACTCAATATTAGGAAAATGCATAGCCGGTTGTCCTGAATCTAGTTGTCTGTCCAACATGAAGAAAGTTGAATGCTGTTGCCATGGCATTAATGTATCTCCAGAGAAAAGCAGGATTGTGGTGGTCTAATAATGCATCCATACTTTGTAACCACAGCCAAACAATGCACACACATATGTAAATCTTTAAGCATTGGAGAAACTATGGTTTTCCGCAGAGTCATATCTATCAATCCATTTCCTGTAGAAAGAAAGGAGAAATTGCCTATTTTGCAGATTAAGGTCTATTCAAGGAGGGTGTGTGGGGAGGGAATAGAAGATGGAGAGAGTGATGACAATTGAGAAGAAAAGAATAAATCAGTCTTGCCACCATTCATGACTTATTCATGAGACATGTGAATTTTGCATTTAAATTTGACATTCTCATGATCTCAATATTGTATATGCAAATCTAAAGATTTCTGCATCCCTTCACATTCTTGATTCAAGTGTGCTCTCAGTTTTCCCAGTCCTCCTGTGAATATAAAACTAGCAAAGCTCACAGATATTGCTTTATGCAGAATTCAGCCTTTTCCGCAAATCTAAAGAAAGCATTTGATACAATGGATTAATTTTAAAGAAAGCCTAAGTGTTAATTGTCAATACTGATCATTGGTTGGTTTATATGCAAATTGCTTTTGCCTCCTCTAATATTATATCATGGTCAAATCGAGATCTCTGTGCATCTAACTGTCAATATATACAGAAATACTGTAATTCAGAACAGCATAACAGAATTAGAAAGGATGGTCAGTGCCCTACAACCAGAAACAAATCTCCTATACAGTTTGCTGTAGCTCTCTGAATATTTTCAAATGCATATATTTAAAGTTTTGGTTAAATAAATAACAGGAAATCTTATCTTATTTACTGTCAGTTTTGAAATTACAGCATTAGCATAGAAATAATAATTTGACAGTTGCTAACAAGCAAGCAACTGTATTCCCTAAACTGAATAAACTAAGGTCACAGAAGTGGCCTTGTGAAGTTTATAGAGAGAAGTAGTAGGTAATATTATCATGATACTTGATATTTTTATTTTTAATCACTAAGCATTATAAGTATTCTATTCCACAGAAGTTTAAATGGGGATGGAATTTTTCTTATCTTCTGAAAGCATTAGAAAACAATTAGACAACCTCTGCACTTCGGGGCCATTATTTAAGAGATATTTTCATATATAAGCAGAGAAACAGAATGACCAAGGATAGGCAAAAAGCAGTGGGAATGGGAGTGACTTCCGACTTTCGATGGCTTCCCCACTGTGTTTCTGTGTGGGAAGCTGGCAGGGACCATCAGAAACCCTTCCTTCCTTCCTTCCTTCCTTCCTTTCTTCCTCCCTCCCAAATTAAAAGAGCATATTGATAACATCACTAATATTAGATTGCTTAAATATTATGCATCTATTTTCTGCAAAGGAGTATAACAAATTAGTCGAATCTTAGCAGAAATTCTAATAGTTTTTATCTGTCAGGCCAGATAATATCATTTTAAGTGTCCTGAGTATTCACTTGAGACACAAATGACAAGCTCATACTATTACATTTTAGACACATTATGCATTTTGTGAAGTCAGTAATGTTGGGAAAAGTGGAAGAAAAGAGAAGAGGATAACCAGCAGGAAGGGTTATACCTATGAGACACTTGAAGAGCCAGGTTGAAAGCAGATTGTTTTGGAGAATGGTCTAGCTCAGGGGTGTCAAACTGCTGACCCGTGGGCTGGTTTCATCATACCGAAGCCGCACCTACCCCATTGCCAGCAATGCAAAAAGAGTC
>NW_015386550.1:958923-1010224 GCF_001527695.2 Protobothrops mucrosquamatus
TTATATGGATCTGTCTTAGATATATAGAATTATTTAGTACTAATAACAGCTACAATTCAGATAGATCTATCTCCTTTATCCTTAAATAATTTATGCTGATAAAAATATGTGTTTTTATCAGCAAAAATTATTTAAGGGTAAAGGAGATAGACCTATTTAGTACATTTAGGATGTTTTTTGAGGAATATCTTCTATGCATATATGTACAGGCCTGGTTTAAAATTAATGCAAACTTCCTCTCTGTTTATTAATATCTAAGTGTTACAAACTGCTAAAAAAGAAAAAGCAATAACCCTTGAAAAAATAAATTCACAATTCCTCTTAAAAACAAAACAAAACCAACAACAAAAGGAAGAAATTGGAAATATCTAGAGCTATTGTGCTATAAAATAAATTAATTTTGACATTTAATCCTAGATCAATTGATGAATGTCACAACAGATGGTTTTTCTTGTGAATGTAGCAAATGGTAAGCAAATCTGTTAAAAAAAAGAATCAATTTCCAAAGTTCAGCTACCAACATTTTTCATAATTGAAATTAAAAATAAGATATTTTTGATACCTCCTCAGTGCTAAATAATTTTGAAAGGTATATAATGCTTCTTTGTTCCATGTTTTCTTTAAAATACATTTGCTCCACTGAAGAATCTGAGAGAGTTTCATAAAGATTTCATTTTGTTTAAGTTGGAAAATGTGAGTATTGCCAGCTGTCACATATTTTGGCATCAATCATATACTTATTCATCTGGGAGAAAGTTTGATTTAACTCAGTGGCACTTTTTTTTAGACATATTTAAAGGCTTTTTCATACTTTTCATACCTTTTTGATGAACAATAGTCTGTTCAAAAGTCTAACACAGCTTATTAAATTTATTAAATTTAATAAAATTAAGAGTTTTATTATTATTTTTAATTAGAAGATTTTCTTTATTGATACAAGAAACACTACATAAATTAATTATATTGATGGATGGATGGATTGCTCAATCAATAGACAGAAATGTATTAAGGAAGATTTCTGCCCTTTGTGTCCTTAAACTTTATTATTAATTGATAAACATTCAATGATGGCTATGTAGTTGTCTGAATTACAATGAAATGATTTGTTAATGTTATTTTTCAATGTTTCACAGGTGCAAAAATCATATGGGGAATTCATGCTTCATTTGCAAATAGCGCTGTGCAAAGCTTCAAAGAGTTAAATGTCTTCTTGTAATCAATCCAGATCAAGCTCGTTCAAGTTGATCTTCCTTCTCTTGTAGTTTTCCAAAATCATCTTGTCAATTAGGAATTGAACTTTAGTTTTTCTGTTCAGGCAGTTTCCTTTCTGCTCAGGTGGGAAGAACTTATTTTATCTACATGCTGTTGGAGTACATCAGCTACCATACCAGTTAGAATTTGAAATTTGTTGGCAAGCAGGTAATTGCCTGATGATGCTGTGCTGCTCTTTTTGCTAGATCTTTCTTTATCAGGTAAATTTTGCCAGATATTAACCAATCTTCAATTTTATCTCCTTATATTATATTGTTAAACTCCTTGGCAATGAGGGTAGACCAGTCAGATGTTTCAACCAAAACTATGTAGTTCATCTTCATGTGATGCTGATTCTTGATCTTCCTTGCCCTTTTCTGAACATTTCTGCTGTTATTATAAGTTCTTTCATTACAGCTTCTCTTTTTTTATTGTTGTCTACCTCTTCTATCCAAGCTGTATTTTTTTTTTTTGTATTTCTTTGAGTTGTCCCATAGCTGTGTCAAAAACTGCAGGATTTTTTTTTTGGGGGGGGGGTCAGGTATTGACTGGCTCTCTGCAATCTCTCTTTGATGGATTGGTAAAAACATTTCTGATTCAACTGAAATTGTAGATCCTGCCTATAGTGTGCAATTCAAGCTTCATATTTGCTGATCTCTTTGGATATAGTTAATAATACTAAAGTTGGAAGGGGCCTTGGAGGTCATCTAGTCCAACCCCCTGCTCAGGCAGGAAACCCTATATCATTTCAGATAAATGGCTGTCCAATCTCTTCTTAAAAACTTCCAGTGTTGGAGCATTCACAACTTCTGGAGGTAGGTTTTTCCACTGATTAATTGTTCTGTCAGGAAATTTCTCCTTAGTTCTAGGTTGCTTCTCTCTTTGATTAGTTTCCACCCGTTGCTTCTTGTCCTGCCTTCAGGTGCTTTGGATAATAGCTTGTCTCCCTCTTCTTTGTGGCAGCCCGAGATATTGGAACACTGCTATCATGTCACCCCTACTCCTTCTCTTCATTAAACTAGATATACCCAATTCCAGCAACTGTTCCTTATATGTTTTATTGATGTTTATTGCTTTATTGTTTCTGGTGCTTCCTTAATCTTCCTTATTTCTAGCTGATATTTCTTGATTGGGTATTCTTTGATCTTGTTTCTTTTCTTTCATCTGTTGTAGTTTGCTTGCATCTCCTCTTACCATGGTGATCTTACTTTCCAGCCTAATCTTCCATTTTCATGTTGCACTATTTGACTTTGCGCCCCAAGAATTCAGTTATAGCTGTAGCCATACTATATATTACTTGATTTGCTTCTTGCAGAAAACTGGTGTTTATATTATAGTATTGGCATTTTCTCATACTTGTGCTAGCTCCTTCATTGGAAAAAGCTTCAATGCAGGTAACTTATTCTGTTGTTTTTGTGCTTTTCTAGATGCTCACTTGTACTTTGTTTCAATTCTCTTTTTTAGGTAAAGGATTTTGTTCTAAGGAAAAAGCAGAGGAGATGATGCCTGGTTGGGAATGTAGATGATTCAGTATCTATGCTTTCTCTACTGCTGACCTCCTGGTTTTGCCTCTGAGCTGCTTCTGGGAAGACTTTCATTTCTTTGCCCTTGGTAAACATTTGCAGTTCTTCCAATTCTGCTTCTGTGAATACTTTATTTCGTATTATAAATCTACATTGATTTGCTAGCCTCTGTTCTGTTATTTCTGATTCTGAATGCTGTTCTTTCTAGAACTGGTGCATTCTTTTCGGATATCCTCTTCTTGTTGGACTTGATTTGTAATAATAGATTATCTCTATTTTCAAACATTATATATTTGTGAGCGGTGAATGCTTTTTCTTCCAATAGCCTGGCAGCTGCTGGCCCTGGTTGTTCAGCCAACAGTTCTGAGTCCTGTAGTCCATTTGTCATCAGGTGTCCAGAAACTCCAACACTGAGCATGGCCCTTGTTGATTCAAGTGACGACCGATCCAGTACGGGTTTCTGTAAGTTATAACTCACCATATTGTTTATGGGAAAGGCACTCTTTTTCGACTCTTCTGATGAGATCTGTTCAGTATGGTTGAGCCTCTGGTATAGTTCACATCTTCCTCAGAGCACACAAATCCCACAACCACGTCAAGATAGTGCTTCACTGGGGGTCATTATTATTACATTAATATAATAATATATAATTAATAAAGTATTAATAAAGTACCCAAAAAAGAGCAGATAAAACACCCTTGCTCCAAGAAATAGACCAGGTACCAATTTGCTTCTAGGTCCAATTCAAGGTGTTGCTCATCACCTATAAAGCCCTGCATGGCATGAGACCAGGTTACCTACAGAACTGGTTTTGTACAATCTCATCAGCCTGTCACATTTGATCATACAGGGAAGGTATGCTATAGAGCCCATCAGTCAAAGAATTTTGACTGGTGGGATTTAGGAGGAGAGCCTTTTCTGCTGTTGCCCCTGCTTTGTGAAACATCCTGCCCCCAGAAGTGAGGAAAGCCCCCTTTGGCCTTTCACAAAGGGGTCAAGACATGGCTCAGTGGCCTTGCATGGGGGGGGGGCAAAGAAGACCATGAACTGTGGGGCTGGCTAGTCCATAGAAAGCCCCCCACCTGTAATAATGTTAAATGACTATCATGAAATTTCCCCCCCTTTGATGTTTAATTGTCATTATTCTATAATTAATTTTTTTTTAAATTCTAATTTAATTTTTAATTTTAATGGTAAATTTTATATGTTTTAATTTATTGGTTATATTATATTGTACACCACCCAGAGCCCCTCTTTGAGGTAGGGTTGGTTTGGAAATATGAAAAATAAATAAATAATTTAGTGCTTTCTGACAGAATTTCCATATCTGAAATATAAGGTGAAATGCAGATGCCAAATAAAGGGTTAATTTATCTGTGGCCTCTCTTACGCACAAACTAGAATCAAAGCTTCACAGATCTAGGCATTAATATTCACTAAAGCTGAATATAAAACTCATGCAAATATTTACATTGATTGTACATGCATGTGCATTTGTTCTAGGAGCAAAAGAAATAACCACATGTCTTACCCAAGCAATTTACATGATGCTTCCTGAATTTTGATTATCAAATCAGGTTCCCAGAAAAAGTCATTTGCGATCAAACTATAATGCAGTATTTTCAAAACTATTCATTGCATTTAAATGACAAATCAGAGAGAGAACTTTTCTTGCAGCTGCTAGATATTTAAAAACAAATTTAAAGGGCCTTAGAGAATAAGATGCTTCTGAATTCTATATGGTGGTGATGATATTTAGAAGTAATTAGATACAACTGTTTTATATCCACCAATAGGTATATATCTATACATACACATACGGATGTGTATGTCTGTGCATACTGATCAAAAATCAGTTTTTTGCTGAGTCACTTGGTTGCCATCTTGAAAAATAATTACAAGTTTTCACAATATTGATGTTTCTGAGCAAAGCCTGAGTACTGAATCAATTTTCTCCAGATGTAGAAGCAAGAGCCATAATATACAACATAGACCCCAATTATGTAACCTGTCCATTTTTTTCCTCATGATTTCCATATTCCCCGTGCTGCCTCCAGATTATCATTAGAAATCAACTAAGTGCTATAACTTTCATTTTTTTTCATGTTTGACTGAATTGGATAACATTTGCCATTATAATACCACACTACAATATTAAGAGGAGCTGAAACTTGTCATATTTTAGACAGATGGATTCAGAAGTTTTATGCTATACATCTTACACTCTGATTTTTCTTTTCTTTTTTTTAAGAAATGGGAAGTACTGTAGCTGCCAGTAACCTTTCAAAGATGGCCAGAACTGTATGAAATTATTATGTAGTATCTGTATCAGCCTTTAGAGGTGTGATAACTTCCAAAATCTGACTCTGAATTTTGAGGATTGCGTTCCGTCTCATCTGAAGACAATTGGGGTAGGCTTATTTTGTATATAGTTGCTGAACAACAATAGAATCATGTGTTGTACTAAAACTTGGTTTCTTAACAACAAAGAATAAAAAACTACTGGCCTAGCTTTTGTAGCTCAGTAAATCATACAGAAATGCTTTTAAATGGAAACACAATATGGAAACCTCAAATAAATGATATCAGTGAGAAAGAAATAGAAGAACAGGGAATTCTTTACGAAGGTGTATTGTATTCTCTTGTGTCTATGATTGGAGGAAGCCCTCAGAAATCAAATACTCTCACTTTCTCTTTCTTTGGAGTGATAGTTTGCACAATCTGTTAAATCTCATTTCCTTGGTATTGATATGTAGATTGATTTCTTCACCATATACTTCTCATTCTATGTTATAATCAGTGTTTTTTTTCTAAAAAAAAAAAGTGCCGGAACTCACACACGTCATACAACCCGCCTTGCCTACCCTACAAGATTCCATCTAAAAAAGGTGCCGGAACTCCGTTCTGGGCGTTCTATGAGAAAAAAAAGCCCTGGTTATAATCTAGTAAACACCAACAAATGGATGTATCATTGCCCATCATCCTAGCTTTGGTTAAAAAATAACTCCTTCACAGAATACCTTTAAATAAAATAAAGAAAGGTTAGATCTTAATTATACTTATGCCATGCATCATTCCACGCTAACACTAAAAACACCGTACAAAGCTTGGTTTTACTTGAAGCATCTTCACACTATTCAATCCAAAGCAGTGTTCTTGAACTTTTTTTTTTTACCTCTCAGGACTCCTTCCCACTTTTAAAAATTATGATTGATTATATGTCATCAAGTCATTTTTGACCCTAATGACCACAAAGACCACAAAGACAGATTTTTTTCCCCTCATGACTATCTATTTCTAGCCTGTTCTTTCACGTCTCCCAATAGTGTACTCATAACCCCACTGAAACTGAGTCCATCCACCTTGCTGCTGGTTGTCTTTCTCTTTACTTAATGTTAATCTAGATTTTAAAAATTATGGCAAAGCCAAAAGAGCTCTTAGTTGTATGGATTATATTTAACAATATTTACCATATTAAAATTTAAAACTGATGCATTCACTGCTGCTACTGCTTTGCCTGACTATTTGGTGGGATTTTAACATCATCTTCCCAAAATTATTTTTGGGAAATAATTTTGATTTTGAGAAGACCTGATTGGGGTCTAAGAAATACTGATCTAAAGAATAGCTTTCAAGCCTACATACTGTTGCTGCATGCCACCAACTAGAGAATAAGTTGGGTGTCCTCACACACAATGGATGTAAGACACATATTGCCCTTCTATGCATATATAGCTATCCTAATCAATAATTTATTTGCTAAAAGATACGAAGTTACCAGAAGATGAGCTGCTTTAATTCCTACTCCAAGCATGAGATGTTACCTTTTATACTAACATACAGTATTTTCAGTGAGAATGCAGTTGCTGTTTTTCCTCACTAGCTTTGCTCCTGTGTCTGTCAAAGCAGAATCATATGCAAACATTTAGTAGGTGAGATTTTTCCTATCTTTTCACTTTATCAGAAAAAAATTGCTTAATTGTCCTTTATGCTAAAATTTTCTTTAAAGTCATGAACACAGATATTAAAATAAACAAAATAATCCTAAATTACAAGCAAAATCATATGCTAGAGGAGCTGTTAAACTGACCTAGTAAATCTATCTTGTATTTTCATACTCTTTTGTACCAAGTGAAAATCAAATATAAAACTGCGTAGTGCTGCGAAACAGATTTCATTAGTCTTCTCTTTTCAAATCAAGGTTTTTGATGCCTGTCCAAAAAAGAAAAACATCTTCATGAAATCATTGTAAATGCCAGCTATTTAAACCACCTGTCACTTTGCCATTGATGCCTACTCAATATTTGACAGGAAAAACATTATTTTGTCTACATATTATCTCACAACACAAGCAATCTAATACATACACAATGACGCTTACCTATTGTGTAAAGATCTGTTTAAACAAAGAAAGGAAATTTCTACTGCAGAACCAAAAGCAAGGCAATTGCTGGCAATTGCCAAGGCTGATATATTAAACAGTCAAAACATCCAAGTAAAATAAATACCCAGGTCCTTGAAAATCTCTTAACAGCCTTTTAAAAAATTAATATGTTGTATATTTCTAAACACAGAATATATTTTTAGGTAGGAGGGCCCTATTCATAAAAATATATGAAGATTAGACCCTTTAAAATTAGCATTCCTGGGTTGCACTGTAACTTGAAGAACTTTTGATTTCCCTTATACAGAGATAGATCTAATGTTTGCATAATTAATAAATAATGTAATTTCATTTTATTGCTTCTGTTTTAATAGTGATTTGGAGCCTGTCTTCTACTCCAGTGTTTTTCAAACACCGCAACTTTAAAATGTGTGTATTTAAACTCCCATAATTCCCTAGTCAGCTTTCTGAGAGACTGTTTGTTCCCTGTATTCTTTGGAATCTAACATAAAACTGGTGCTCTACCACGGCCATTCCCTGTACTGTGTACTGTATACAGTAGGCAAGGCATACAGCAAAAGTGCAGCCTTTCTTTATGCTGATTGATTGAGACCAGTTTGATTCTTTCTTTTCTCTTAAATGCTTGGAAAATATTTATAAGTTCCACTGCTTATAATTTATGAGAGCTAGTTTGGTGTACAGGCTAGGGCATCAAGCTAGAAACCTAGAAGTAACTGGGCATGCAGTAATGGGTGCCCCTAAATTTACCCACATTATACTACTGTTGCCCTAGCTGCACTAGCTCATTTCCTTCCTGCAATTCAAGGTGCTGATTATTACTTTTCAAGCTCTATATAGCACGGGACCAAGTTATTTGTGGGACCACCTCTCTCTAAGGACAGCTGCCACCCTACCAGATTGATAGGGTAGGCACATTCCTAGTCCCTTCCCTTCACTGCTGCCATTCATAGGATCTAAAACCTAGTCTCTTATATCCCATTCCTTAAGAAAGCTTTCATAGAACTTCATTTTCAAACAATGCCAACATCCTATTTGGATGGAAGATATAAAAGATTGCATTTGTAATAACTCATAGGCAAAGATTTGATCCACTACTTATTACATTGTAAATTGTATCAGGTACATAGAACTACATTCATCATGTCTTTGTCAATCCATCTGAATCAGTCTAATTTAGTAGAAATATATATTTTCTGTTGATTGTTGTACATGAAAACGTAATAAAACAAATAGCTGCAAGGAAGGTCTGAAAGCACCATGTTGACAAATAGTGGTGTTAATATTAGAAAGCATATATTGAACTGATATGGACTGTTGCAATTCTATATGAATTTTGCTAAAACCTATGGTTGCTAATAAATACCATATATTCTGGTTTTAATATTTTTTGGTTTAAATAAAAATATATAAATAAATATACTTATTCTACAAAGAACTGTTTTTATGTTTGGTTGTGAGTTGCTCAGAGTTTGATACAAGATGGGTGGCTATATAAATGTTTTAAGTAAATAAATAAGAAAGAAAAATAGCTGAAGTGATAATTTATACCAGTGGTGGCGAACCTATTGCACACGTGTCAGAGGCGGCACTCAGAGCCCTCTCTGTGGGCACACGCACCATCGCCACTAGCAGCTCGCGCAGGTCCATTAGGCCACCACCGCTGCCTGGAGCAGCAGCTCTGCCCAGCACAAAGCAGGCAAAACGGCCTGCTAGCAAGCTCGAGTAGAGGTGTTAGAGCATCGAGGTGGCCATGCCTACCTGGCCACACCCACCTAGTCTGCTGTAACCACCCTGGCCACACCCACCCAGAGGGCCACACACCCCACCCTCCCTGAGGAAATCACAATGCTGATGTGGCCCCGGCACTTTGCAATAAATAATTGGATTTTGGGTTGCGGTTTGGGCACTCGGTCTCTAAAAGGTTCGCCATCACTGGTTTATACCAAAATGTTTACTATACCGCTCCATGTCTTTCTACCTTTGCAAACTATTTTTGCTTTCACTTTGCCCATATATCACATCATTAATTGCCTTTGGCTCTTCTCACCTCCTTCTTCCTAAGGATTTCAACAACTTAGTTCAGTCTGTCAGTTTTCCTCTTTCTTTCAATCCATTCCTTCTTTCATATATTTATTTTGTACTCCAGTCCTCTTTCATTCACTCTGTATGAAGCATCTCACTTAAATTCATGTTCATTCAGCACCCATTTATTCTTGACCATGTTTCTTCTTGCCTTAACCATACAAGCTTTGTAAGTAGCCAATTTTTACTGCACTTAACTTACAAGCAGTCCTCATTTAGTGAATGCCTTGTTAAATAATGGTTCATAGATTTCATGGTGATGAAAAAGGAACTTTATCACAAATACACAGGCAAAGCACAGGCACACTGAAATAAAATCATAAACCAGTTGCAGTTTCACTTAGTAACCATTTTGCAAAAAGACTGAGTTGCTGTCCCCCTAAATGAGGGTTACCTGTGTTTTCATGTATGCAAATCTCACTTCTATAAAACAAAGTAGGCAAAAGCACATTTTTATATTATACATAGACATTTTCTCTTTTTTCAGCAAAAAGCTCATTGTATTTTTTTAATGAAAATTCTAGTATACACAGATCTAGCGTGGACTTCTTTGTCAGTAGCTTGCAGGCAGCAATATGTTGGTTTTCAAGGTACTCTTTAGATTAAATGTTCTCATTTGTAAAGAATAATGTGAACATGCTTGGGATAAAAATAAACTGTTGCATTTGTATAATACTGGCCAAAATATGCCAGAAACTGACACTATTTTTATCATTACTGTGTTTACCAAAGAGCTTTGGCTATGGAGCAGTTTTAAAAAATATAATAGATAGATAGACAGACAGACAGACAAATAAATAAATAAATGTGTCATTAGTATGTAATACTATATGAGACACAAGTATAACTAAATCTAGTTATCTAATCTATACTTTTTCTGTCTTATTTAAAACATTAGCTTTTATTTGCAAACACAATCAATCAATTTTGACAAGGCATCTAAGAAATTGGAATCCTAAATAAAAGTAATAATAATTTTAGAACTAATATTTTAGATTTTAGAAAAGTCAAAACCAAATGGAAAAACAATTCCTTGTTCCTTATCATCTGAAGAACAAGAGAGATGAGATGGTTGATTTTAAAAATAAACAGTTGGGTTGAAGTGGGACAGCAGGATCAGAACTATGGAATGGAGCATATTTAATTATTTGTTTCACTATGGAATTATTTTCCACCTGGAAAATATGGAAAGAGAATTACTGTTGGATTACTGTTGGTGCTATACTTTCGCCAGTACTATGTTTGTGTGAATCTGTGGAGTTTTGAACAGTAGATTCCAACTGTGACATTAGTAATGATAAAGAATAAACTCTACCCCCATTCCAGTTCCATTGTCTCCATTAAAAAGTCTCCATAGCACATACTAAAAATAAGTAAGTAAAGTCCTACCCAAAGACCCTTTGAATTAATATAAAATTAAGAATAGGACCCAGCCAACACTAACATTCCATTAATTTCATTTAGAGACAATTGAACAGCCTTGAATTCTCTCATTAAACCTAGAAATATCCAAATTGTTTTTACTTTGGATGATTTCTGCCCTATTTTTCTTTTTTCTTTTATCACTACATAAATTTGAATAGCTCTTAATGAACAGAAATAAATGGACAATGCAGGAAAAGGAAGAAATAAAAACTCAGCCAAAAACCAATTCACATTTAAGACAGCTGGAAAAATTATGCTTTTCCATGGGACTTTGATATAGAGAACCCCAATGAAGTCAGCAGTAGTGATGGGTTTTTATTGTGATTTCAATTATGTTTTATTACTGTAAAGTGACTATAGGGTTGTGAATTGGCAGAATAAAAACATTTGAAAAAGTAAATAAAAATGTACTGAATGTTTATAAAAGTCATTTTTATCAATTGAGGAAATTATTTATTGTAATAAAATATGCTCCCTTTTCTTTTATAAAAATTGGATCCTGTTTCATATAGAAAATGCCTATCCTTAACTTTGGAGCTCTAGTGGTCCTATATTATATATTTACTAAAATCATTACATTTATTATATTTAATTGATGCAATAGTATTGCATTATGCAAATGTCTGATAAGCTCATCACCAATTGTTACATAAATTAGTTCAGAATAAATCAGAAAATGTACTTTAATTATATTAATTAGTCTCATTAAGTTTTAATTGTTTAAGTATTTAATTATCAAGTATTAGACAAGGCTTTAGACTGGTTTTAAACTAAAACAAGTACTATTGTTTCAGTTATACTAACAGCCCTTGGTGAATAAGTAATAAAATGCCTATATAGCTCAATAAAATGTAGGGCCAAACCAAAAAGAACCCAAAAAACAAAAATGAAATGAAATGAAAGATTAGAATTCTAAAAAAAATGGTAATGGTTCAAGTGCTAGACTTCCACAGCTCTCATTCAACTCAATAAGCAAATGTTTGAGAAATTATTTCAAAGAATAGGAGTATTCCAGACACATTCCTGGGAGTCACTTTAAATAGGACAGCACATAAATTTAATAAATTATTATAATTTGTTGCATAGTCAGCCAGATGTTCAGACTGGATTTCATGTTTTTATCTATCGAGTCTTTCCCAAGATCCTGCAATAGGCAGATGTTATTCCTATGGATAGAATCTGGCCAATATCCAGCCATTAATTGTGCAACCATCTACCAGACTCCCCGAGTTTCCAAGTTTTAATTAAATCCCATAAGAAAAAGTCAGGAGGGAATTCCTCCTTTGGGACGCTTTCAGACTGGAAGAGTGAGCAGCCAGAGATGTCTCAGCAGTGAGATTGGCGAAAGAAAATAACATCAATAGTAACATCTTCTTTACTTCAAATTCTAAAGTGAAATGAAAGATATTACCAGAAAAATGCACAGCTTTTACAGTTGGTTGCTTGCCTTTTAAAATTAAGCTGAAAGCCACTAAAACCACATGACATTGGCTGATATCCATAGCTTTTAATGGGAGGGGGGAAGTACTTATTTTAAATAGAAATATATATTAATTTGTACTATTGCATTGTTAAGAGTACATTAATTTGTGCCAGTTCATCATTATGGCATTGTTGTACACTACTACAGATTCAGCATCAATCATCCTTCTGACTGAAACACGCAGCACATATCCCTCCCCACATTTTTTAGAAATCATAGTTCCTCATTTTGGATTTTACCTTTAAGATTGTTTTAAATGATTTAAGGGCACTATGAATGTTTTAAAGTAGGAAGGTAGGGTTTTGTTTTGTAGATTTAGTTGCAATCTGAAACATGCAAAGGCATCTATCACTTAATACAAATAGGACTAAATGACTAAACCAAATGACTAAAGGTGATTCACTGTTTGAGATTAGTTTCCTCAATCTCTAAATACATTACAGTTCTAGTTTAGTAAAAAGAAAAGTTACTATAAAATGCTAACATAATAATCTGGGATTAGCTTCCTATAGCTATTCCCAGTCTCCCTTGTGTATGTTTTCTACAATTGATATGGTCAATATCAAGGATTACCAAAACAGCTGTTATGCTTCCTATGGCATAAACTTTTTCTTAAATAAACATTCACTTTATTTGTGCTGTTTCTGTAGTATCTTTCCTAATCTGATAGAATTATAGCTATATCTTCTCTTATTTCCCCCCCATAAAATTGTAGTCTCTTTTCCCATTATTTTTCTACAGTATCCATTCCTATCCCATCCTCCCCCCCCCCAAAAAAAAAGTCTTTTCTGTATTTCCTATTTATTTTTACCCATCTTTCCTCACTGAACTTACTTTCTCTTTCTTGGCTTTCTAGGAAGAACTAAATTATTGTATAATGCAGTTCATGGATTCAGTGTATGAACATCATATCTGTTTCAAGAAAGTAAAATCTCTTCCATCATAATGAAAATGCAAGCACGAGTTCATTTGAACTACTGTATTGTTTTATGTTGATTTTGTCTCAAATTAAGTCTATACCAGGGGTGTCAAACTGCTGGCCAGCAGGCCAGATGCATCATAGCGAAACTGCGCCCACCCTATTGCCGGCAATGGCAAAAATGTCATGATACGTCGTGACATGTCACATGACATTGCAAGTTTGATACCCCTGGTCTATACCATATTTTTGAAAGAACTACAGATCAGGCTACTAAACTAAACCACATCCTGTACAAAACAATTGTAAAAGTTGGCTATTCAACAGCAGAATATGACTCTTACTTCAGTATGATATTTTCGTCCTTTACTTCCTATAGCCATCCATTTCTGGTTGATGACTTCCCAGTATGACTACAGCTTTCTAAGTCTGTAAACTGAGTGGTTTCTGTATTGAAATGTTCAAATCTATTTTCTATAATTATTCCATCCATCCATCTCTCCCATTTTATTGTCATTGCCGTTATTATTTCAGATTGTAAAGTATTTGCTATCTACTGGCCCTTTCATTTGGGAAGCCTGAAGTTCTTTCTGTCCTTTAATTGTTATTAAGAAGTAACTATTTTATAAATATGTATCGAAGGCAGGAATGGAAAACAATACTAATTCTATCCTTGTTGGCTCCTTCTCTACTTTGAATGTTTCCATCCAACCATAAGAATTCTGTAATTTTTATTTTTTTCTCTCTTCCCCTTTCCTTTTTATCACTTGTTTTGGGCTGAGTGCTTCAAACATGTTTTTTATTTAATTTCTAAAATGCTCAGATAGTATTTTGGGCAAAAGAATAAGGTAAAAATATTTTAAATAACTATTTCTCTACTGATTGCTATGTTCAATATGATCTTGCCCTTTGGAAAGTTTGACATTATTTTATACTCCAGATAATATATGATTATAAAAATCTGAGAGTAGTGATTGACTTTAAGTCTTCAGTTAGTACTAGAGAACACAATTTTCGTACATATTTATGAAAAACAGATTTATTCATCAGTACCTGAAATTATATAAAAAAACCCTCCCATATAAAATCATTATCATCAACCTATAGGTATTGTGATGATAATACACTCTGAGCTGGTTATTGTTTCTCTGATGCAGAATATAAAATGGAAAACATAAACAAACCTATACACTTCTATTTTTTTTAAAAAAAATCATTTGGGACAAACACAGATTTCATATATTTTACATTATCATTTTGTCTCTCTTTAATGTTGGATTATACCAAGATACAGGCCCAGTTTTAATATTATAGGGCTATGTTGTGAAAAAGCTCATAATTAAGAGATGATCAGTTTTACTGTTTCTGCACCAGAATAAGGTATACAGCTTTGTATACTCTCCCCCCCACTTCCTGGCAAGTTTATATATTGAAGATGCATCATTTCTGTCTTCAGTTTCCATAACAGCTTGTTGCAACAAAAATATTAAAGAGTCTTGTAGCTCTTAAAAAATCAGCACATTACTTGCAGCATAATTCTCATGCTCCAATTTGTTGGTTGTTAAGATGCAACAATATTCTTTTGCCATGTCTGGATAGAGTGCCTGATAAAGATTGATTTACTCAATGGATGATTAAAATCTGGTCCAGACAGTCATGTTGGATTAGGATTGGGGGGAGTCAGATTCAAATTTCTACTAAAACATTTAGATTTTGGGTGTCCTTGGGCCAGCTACCAATTTTCTGCATAAACTCATAGGCCTGTTGTGAGGAGGATAGGCGAATAGATAAGTGCATGGGAAAAATCCTTTCTATGCCCCTGATAACTCCTTGGAAGAAAAGGAGAATATATACTAAATAAACCTGGAGGAATCGTGCATTGTAAGAAAATCTAATTGGAAAACAGGCTTGTTTTATTCCAACCCACTTTCTCATGGATTGGTAGGGAAGTTTGACAAAGCCGAAGCTTTGGTAGCACATCTTTCTGAAATGTTGAGAAAGGACCC
This sequence comes from Protobothrops mucrosquamatus, assembly GCF_001527695.2. Classification (NCBI taxonomy): domain Eukaryota; kingdom Metazoa; phylum Chordata; class Lepidosauria; order Squamata; family Viperidae; genus Protobothrops; species Protobothrops mucrosquamatus. The sequence continues at coordinate 974,019 of NW_015386550.1, forward strand.
TAAACTTAGTCCACCCTTTTGCCACCTGCGCAGCGAAGCAAACAAGATGCCGCAGAGAAATAAGATTCTGCTTCACGATATAGGGACACACGGGAGACAAAAGCGAGGAGGAGAGGGGGCGTTTGGAAAAGTTGAGTCCCAGTTTCTCTGTAAAACAGGACTTCCCGTTACTTTTTGGGGAGAAGGCCTGAACCCTATCGTGGAATTTAGGCAGAAAACTTGGTGGATGCATAGGCAGGTTAGCAGGGTCACGTTCCGACGACCAACTTTGCTTTCCTTCCTTGGCGTCTTTACTCCGGGCAGGTCCGCACAAAGCAAAACCCTGACTACCAAACCACATTTCCATACTGAGTTAGAAGGAGGAGCCCAGTCCAAATCCGCAACAAGAGACGTGCGCCCCTTTTCTTGTGGGACCCCAGAGTCTGGTTCTTGTCTCCCCTGGGGACACTTCTAGTTCGTGCGCGGCACGGGGAGCGAGCCCTGGACGCGCGGCGGTCCTCCGAGCCTTGCCTTTCCCGGGCAGGGCGAAAGGAAAACCACTTTCTTCTTTCCCAGCTCACTCTTCTTCCTAGGGACCTGCCTTACGCGTCGGGCCCTCTCCTGCTGGCTTGCCAGCTCCCGGCGCCTTCGGGGCAGGGCAAGTCCCGACCGCGGCGCGGGTATTTGGAGCTGCCTTGTGGCGGTCCCAGCGCCGGCCCGAAAGGCTGTAGGGAGAGGCTGACCCAACCCAGCCCAGCCCAGCCCGAGCAGGTCCCGGGCGCTCTCCCCTCCCCCTCCTTCCTCCCCCACCCCCTGCCTCGGTGCCTGGAACAATAGAGTGCGAGAGGAGCTGGCTCTGGGCTGCGCGCCCTCCCCTTCTCCCTCTCCCCGCCTCTCCTCCCCTTTCCTCCCGCCCGCCCTGAGCCAGAGGCAGAGCAGCCGCCGCCGGAGGAGCCGGTTCCATGCCCCCTGGAGCCTCCTCTCGCCGCTGCTGCCGCCACCTCGTTCTCCTCCTCAGCGCGCAGTCCCGGCATGGACGTTAGGTTTTACCCTTCCGCCCCCACCGCCGTTGGTTCTTTGCCCGGGGCCGACCCCCCTTGCTTGGGCCCCCTGGACTATTACCACTGCAACAAGGTAACGAGGGGCGGAGGGAGAGAGGGACGGGTGCAAACCGCCTGGGCAGGGGTGGAGGATGCGAGCGGCTGAGGAGGGTGCTATCTGGACGGAGTCTCGGGGGCCCCCCCCGCTCCCCATCGTCACCCCCACTTCCGCGACTCCCTTTCGGGATTGCTGCCCCTTTGCCCTGCACCGGCGGAGGTGGCCGGGGCTTGCACTTTGCCGCTTTTGCACTGCCCGGGACTTCTCGCTCCCTCCCTCCCTCCCCGCCAGGGCAGGGCAAGGAGTTGATTTAATGGCACCTCTGAGCCCGACCTTCCCGGAGCCCTTTGCCCCGCTTGAGACGGGCAGCTTCTCGATATTGGGGGAGGAAAGGCGCCGCCTTTTGCAAACAGGAGCCCGAAATTCTGTGCCCAGGTCGCTTGGCTGCCGAAGGGGCCAAATTTGAAGGCGAAAAGAAAGCCAGTTCGCTCAAACCCAACCCAACCTAACCTAACCTAACATTAACGGCGTTGAAAACTTCTTTTCCTCTGGGACGCTAAGTGTTGAAGGTGGCAAGCGAGCGGCTGCATCCTGCAGGAGGGAATTTCAAAATTGCTTTACTTAGCAGCACCAAGACTGCCTGCTTAAGGCTGAAAGTCTTTCCCATCTTGGAAGCAAAAGCCGAGTGTACAGGGTGAATGCGTGAGGGTGGGAGGAGGAGGAGGAGGAGGAGGAGGGGCAGTTAGTTGTTGGTTGTTGGTTGCGAAGTCACTTCAGACCCCTGATCACATCTTTTAATTTTGGTAAATACAGCTATAAGTGGGAGGGAAAATAAACCAATAGCTAAAATTCTGATACGGACTTTTTAGAAGAAATGTATTGGGGGGTGGAGTGGCTTGCTTGGTTTTAAATGTTTTCCTTCCATGCCTGCCTATGGTTCTTGATGGAAAATGTATAAGCTAAGGGAGGAATACTTTAGGGTGAGTATTTTGTTTTTGTTTTTTTTCTGAATAAATTTCTGTCTTGCTCAAAGGGATCAGCATATTGGCAAGACTGCAGACTTGGATTTTGTTTTGTACAGTATGTTCTGGTTAGAACCTAAACCATTTATGTGTTCATGATTAACATTTCCCTAACACAGGATTCAAATTCTTGGCTCATGGTTGTCAGACTCTTCTGTTGTCTTTTTCCTATTCCCACAATTATTCCTGTTAAATATAACTGGACAGTTTTATGACTATTTCATAAAATCTAAAATACAGCACAAAAACCTTACTAATCTAGACTTACCTTTTACTCTTTTAATGTGTGAGAGGGAGAGAAAGAGGAAAAAACCCCAATATTTGCCCAGGGATACTTGAGAGTGTATAGTGCATTAGACAATAACCCTTCAATAGACAGGAGAAAGAGGTGAACATAATCAGAATGTCAGTACTTCATATGAATAGCCATCATTTCAGGTTGAGAATGACAGTATTGCAACGTTTTAATAAAAGAATTCAACTGAAACTTTGGATTATTTAATTAATCATGAAAAAGTTGCTGTTGTTGATAATCAGGTGCTTTCATAAAAGTAATGAAAGTAGTTGTGTCTCAGTACAAGGGCGATTGTTTTGTTTGTATGGTATAATAAGTTCTTCAAAATAGCATAGTTTTTTGATGCTGATCTCTCCCATCCCCTTGAAAATTTCCAATTAATCTGAAATGTAAGCGTTACTGAACATGTATCAGTTTATATATTACAGTAAACAGTTATTTCTGAATCCTTTTTTTTACTAACATGTTAAAAATGTTTAACGAAGAATCACTTGCTGACATAAAAAGCAACTTAAAATTCATGCAATAGCAATTTGCAGGAAAAAAAATACCCAAATACTTTCTGAGTTCAAGCACTGTAGATTCAAGATATAATACCAAGATATTTGTGCACCTGAGAAGTTATAATATAAACCTCAAAAATTTTAATTGCTAATACAAAGAAGAGACAGAATGTGAATCATTTCACAAGAAACTCTAGGCCCCACGAGGGTTCTCGGGGATCTAAAATCATCTTCCACATGTTGGGAATACACTTGTTGCAATTAGCATAAAGACATTTTCTTTTAATCCATCTTTTTAAGATTCTCATTTCCTGTAGTGCTAAAGAGACCTACCTCATCTTGGAAAATTCTTTGTCAGTTTTCCTGATAAAGCTAAGTTCAAGTTTGATAAGATGCAAATGATCATATACAAAATTCTGACCTCTGCCACGAGGTGCTGCTGTTGCCACTGTTACCAAGATCTTAGAACAAGAGAGAAAATAAAATACAGACAGTAATGTGTGTGTGTGTTTGTGTGTGCTCGCGCATGCGCATACACATACACATACACATTCTGAATTGTACCATTATTCTACTTTATTCCACTTCTTTCAAATTTTATTTACATAATGAGACCATGCAAAAAAGTTCTATCGTAGTAAACTCCGGTGCACAAAAAAAAAAGGACTGCAGCTGAAGGAGTATCTAAATCTTTTTTCTTTCTCAGCCTTGCCCTGTGTGCTACAAAGATGTTATCACTGGCTATAAAACAGAGGAAGAGAGTTTCATTTTGAAGGGCTTTGTTCCCTTCAGGATAATCTAAGAGGTCCTGTTATTGTGGGTGGGCTAGAGCCAAAAGTAGATGAATTGCCCAGTTTCTTTCTGCTATTCTTTTCTCTTCCTCTTCATCTGCAAGACTTCCACGGAAAAGATAGATGGGTTTTTCACGAGTTCTAAACTGAAACTTGCAGAAAGCTTTCCTCTTGCTTCCATCTTCTTTGGTTGCTTTGTTTTGATTCCCTTGCCCATTTTTTTTCCTTTTGCCCTTCTTACCTGATTCAAATTGAAGGCCACAGGTTGTCTACCTGTATTCCTTCAAGATAGGAAGTTTCACAGCTAGATCAGTGAATTGCTCCATGCCAAAGGTCTTTGCAATTTGAGAAAGCCAGAGAATACAGAAGTGCAGTTTGTTAGGAAAAGAAAGGTGTCATTGAATAGTAAGAATTGAAGGAGTGTTTCACTTGAAGCTTAAGAAAAATAAAATAAATTTCAATGGGACCTGAATAAAAAGAGAAAAATGGGTTGTCTTTGTAGTTCTGGATTCTGCCTTTCCTTACATTGCAGTTTAAAATGAATAGGGGCAGTTTTGAGTTGCTATAATTAAAAGAATGCTGGCTTGGAGAAGAAAGAAATGGATTAGGCAGGCCTAACAATTCCTTTTTTCCATATTCTCCAGGAGATCAAACATGAAAAAACTCAAAACATATTTTTATGTTGAAAGACTGAAAGTATTTTTTCTAAAAAATGTAAGATTTCCTTCAAATCAGGTTTAGGTCTTAATGATTTCATATAGGTTTTTTTGTGTGTGATTTCATATAGTTCCAACTATGCTTACAGTTTTAAGTTCAGACAAGGTCAGTATATAGTCCCCCCCTTCTGGACAGTGATTTTTCTTTTTTGTGAGTGGGTAGAGAGAAATTCTGCAGGAGGAAATGTGTGTGGAACACAACATATATAAATAGCTGAAATGGAGGGTATAGTAGACATTCACATTTGTTTTCCTTAGGCTAATTAATACTTCTGATTCAATGAATGAACCAGCTTGTTTAGGAAGGTCTGTTTCAAGCATCCTAAAATTTTGACATAATTGATTTGCACCATGGTAGAATGTGATATTCTTATCGTGAAATCTCACATTTCATTTATGTACCACAACAATCTTCACTATCAATTCTATAAACTCAGTAGATAATTTTTGAGAAGGATTTTGCTCTTTGCCAGTACCATTGGTATTTTGGTGCAAACTTTCTTTCCCTTTCAAACATTTAATACATTTTTATTCTCTTGTACTGAGGCTAATTAATGACCTCTGTTTAATGATAGATTATTAATGTCATTTTCTTTCCTTCTTAATAAAGTAATTGTATGCTACACTGGAAATATATTTCTCCCTTAATTAAAATAAATATCCTTACTACATCACTTCTTCACATTTAATACATTTTATAATGATTTGGATTGCAAAAATATGGACTAAATGACAGCAAAGGGTAACAGTTACAAGTATCTATTATTATCTGCCGGTTGTCATCTTTTTGGTAGCCCTTTTGTACATTTGTTTCCTGGATATGGATGAGCTTCATACAGAAAAAAATATATGTAAAGTGTTTGCATTCTATGGAATTATTTTGGTTTATAAAGCCAAAATATGATAATTATTTCAGATGGATATTTAGAAACAGAACCCTCAGGCCCAAGGTTGCATATTCCTTCTTTCAGTTTTTCTTTTTTGAGTGTGTTATACACTGAAAATGTTGTTTCTTTCTCCTGAAAGTTGTAACAGGGTATGAAGAGGGCATCAATTTATTCTCCATAGCACCTGAGGGAAGGACAGGAAGCAATGGGTAGAAGTTTGTCAGAGGAAGATTTAACTAGGAAATAAGGAGGAATTTCCTGACAATAAGAATGATTATCAGAGGAACAGCTTGCCTCGGAGTTGTGGGTGCGCCATGATTGGAGGTTTTCAGAAAAAAATGGACAACCATTTGTCTGGGAATGGTATAAAGACTCCTGCCTTGGGCAGGGGAGGTTGGACTAAAAGACCTCTAGTACCTTCCAGCCCTCTGATTCTGTGATATAAATTGGTATATATAATATAAATCTATGTGGTCATTAAAAATCAACAACTTGATGGCAAATGATCAATCAATCAGTGATTAATGTTCACTTTTTATTCCCTTCACAGAGAAAAACTCAATAAATTTTACAGTATATAAATTTATATGCCCAGAAAGTGGGGAGAAAATTAAACTTTCTTTTTAATAAATCCCATGTTTTTATGATGGTAGTAAACATTATGCATTATGTACTTTGAGTGAATCTCTTTATAGAGCAGAAGGACCCAATTTTCCATGTTAGGCCTATCAGATCTGGGCTGCAAAAATCCAGACAACCATAGATGACACCAAAGATATACAGAATAGTCTTTACTACAATTTGCTGGTCATTTGGATTTTTGTAGACTGCACTTACTTTTGCACACACACCCCCGCAAACACTCTACCATGCTTGTGTGTAAGGATGTGTAGGCTCAGGATGGTAAATGTCATATCCCATTTGCTGCTTAATAATTTTTTGAGAAAACTTGTGAAAGATTAAAGTTCCTGTTTTCGACTGTATGTAAAACAGGCTCTTTATTTCTTATTTTATTTATTTAATTTTTTATTTTCAAAGATCACATTATCTAACAAATATGATAATGTGAAAAAAACCTATATTGAATGGTGTGCAGCAAATGTGTTGTTAGTTTAGCTGATGTGTTACACATAGTCATGAAAGCAGTGTACCACAGTATTAGTCAGAAAATGTGCAGAGCCAAAAGCTTGCCCTTGTTTTACATTACAGGCTACTTGTCTGTAGTCCCCCAGGATAACATATTTTGAGATATTGGGGGTAGAATGAAGGAAGGTTTTGGTGTTCCTTTGTGTTGGAAATTTTTATACTGATTGTAAGAAATATTCTGGTTAATTCAATATATATCAAAAATAATTGTAATAAAAATATTGCTATTATAATTCAATTAATTTGTGTCAATGGAGTACTAATTAGAGGAGGATAGATTTCCTTGTTCTAACTTGTAAGAGAATTGGCTGTGATTAGTTCTCTCTCCTAGTTGCATTCCAGCTCTTATCATAAAATTTTCTCCCAATTTTGAAATGGGTATCTACGTAGCTTCTTTTTGCTACTGCATACTGAATTCCACATTTTGAAATCTGAATGTTTAGTCCTTTCAGTTAAATCATATGCACGAGTGATTTGGCACATTAAAACATAATAAAAATGTCATGGCATTGTGTGCATGACTGAATTAGCATTTTTGGTTACTTAAATTTTATTCTGTTTTTCAGTTAATCAACAGGTCCTTCATTTAAAGCCTTCTTGGTCTGTTTGCTTTCATCATAAATTCCCACCAATTTTATCATGTCTTTGTAGAGGCATTGCACTGTTTCTTTTGCATATATGCAATAATATGCATCCAATAATAGTGATTGGGAAACTGGCTGAATATTGGGAATTATTCATTTGGAAGACTGGGTAAAAGGAACGTTGATATGATTATACAATTATAAACAGCAAGATGAAAACATGATTTTAATGCACATATGGAAGAAACAGAAAGCTGTGGCTAGAGCAAATTGTGTGTTCCTACTTTCAGAAATTATGTTGAAAGAATGTTGGAAAACAAAATAATAAATGACACTAATCAATGAAGTCAAAAAGTGTGATTTTTTAATGTATTTATGTTACCAGTTTCTTAAACAGGGAACTCCCAAGGGCTCAAAACTTACAATGTGCTCCTTATATTGTAAACATGTTGGTATATACAGATTGTATACAAAGGGTCTTTAACCTTGTTTTTCCTAATATCAGTTCTAAAAGTAACATTTCTTATTGTCAAAAAGGATTTACTCCTGTTCAAATAGATGATAAATCTTATCAACACCTCTCTCTCTCTCTCTCTCTCTCTCTCTCTCTCTCTCTCTCTCTCTCTCTCTCTCTCTCTCTCTCTCTGTGTGTGTGTGTGTGTAAACAGTACTAAGCAGAAATTAGTTTTGCCCTCTGTATAATGAATGTAATTAATATATTTTATGGATTTTTGTTTTCTTTTCTTTGTAATTTTTTACCTCCACAGCAAATTGCAGTGCTAAACACTCCTCCTGCTCCTCCATTTTAACTTAATTTTTTTTCTCACTCATATCTGAGGGAAAATAGTATAAATTGTAAAGTTTTGATTTCAGCCCCCCATTTGAGGTGTAATTTTGAATAACATTCAATGGGATAAAAACTTGTCATTAAAATTCTTTACATTCTAGAATGGCCAGAATCACTTGATGCACCATTTCTGTTTCTAGCAGCAGAAGCTTTGATGATGTGTTCATTCCATCTGCATAATAGAAAGTGTTTGAAGCTCTTTTTTGCCAAAGGCTTTATTAAATCAGGGATTCAGAACTAAATAATGAGCACTCATTCATTCATAGAAAATGTTGTTCTAGCTTTATGTGTGGAAGAGGCTTTATTCTAGTTACTTTCAGAATTTAAAAAAGATGTTTTGAACACTATGGTAGCCATGGCTGCCATGGCACGTTCTCATTAATTCTGTTAAAAGGATGATGCATTTAAAGTTGCTCATACATTTAAATGAATCAGAAGAAAGGATGGGAAAATTTAAATTTATATAAATAGCATAAAACATGTGCTATTTAAATAAAGTAAGTGTACAGTTCTATTACATGTTCTGTTACTTTTAATGCAGGGATAAAAATAATTTATTTAGCTTTGTGGGCCTATAATGCATTTGAAAGCTAAGATTAATCTGGATTTGTATAAGAAACATAACCTACATATTATTGTCTTGATTTTAATGGATGATGGAATTGGTGGACTTGTTCCATTTGCACAGTCTAATGCCAATTTATTCTCAAATATAAAAAAATCTGTATCGCCTTGATGATGGAACTAAAAATGAAAACGTACTAATGAAATTAGCATATTCACTGAGTTTCACTGTTTTCTGATCCTGCACTATTTCTGCAATCATGAGGATTAAACCTATTTAAATATAACTTCATTCTTCCAAGTGCTTTTTAGGCTAGATATCTGCAACTCAAAAGCCACAAACATTCAGTTCTTGATGTTGAAAGCTGCAACCTCTACATTGCTGTTGATGGTATTAATCCTCATTTCAGCCTGTATTTCACAAATCAAAACACTTCTTTTTCTTTCTGAAGAAAAGTGCTGCTGAGGAACAAAACCTTTTGCTCTCCTTATATAAAAAGTGTGACATTGAGTTAGTTACAAAACTCAGAGCATACACATGGTTTCTTTTCCTTTAGGAGAATGTTACAAATATATGGAAGAATCTTTTGACCCGTATTGTCGTCTTTTTGCACTATTTATTTTTATTAACCACCATGTGCTTTTACAGACTCATCTGTGTAGAATCTAGATCTCATGCTTACTCAACCAGTGCTTTTATTATGTGCTTGTATTAATCTGCATAAAATGTGTGCAGAGACCATTTTGAATCTATATTCAGGGTATTGTAGCAGTAGCATTTTATTCTGAAGTCACTGGGAGGGCTAATGTGCTCTGAATGAATTTTTGCCATTTACCTTTTGTATTTATCTTCTAACAAATAAAGCTCCAAGTGTTCTTTTTACTAGAATTTGGATTATGTTGTATGGCATAAATGAAGCATTTAATTGTGTTTTTCTAAGCACTCTGCATTAAAGATTTTTCTGTTTGTGTTGTTTCTTTACAGTGTTTTTCAATGATGAATAATTTGCTTCTGGTTTTTTTTAAGGTTTTTGATTTATTTGTTTGTCTATGCAGTTAAATCCCTAAAGAATGTCAAAAATGATATGGAGATATGGGCATCATATCATGTCACAGGCTACCTGGATACTTAATTGCCAGTTTGATTTCAGAATACAACTTTTAATGCAAGGAAATGAGGCCTGATTTTTTTTTTTTTTTGAAGAATGTATCCCAAGTTGTAATGGGCATCTATTTGCCATCATCTCTGAACTCACTCAAATTTCCACATGGTAATAGGCCCTGCACTATGTAAAACAATGGTGCTATAAATAATTACATAAAGGAATGTCAAACAGTTAATTACAGGTAAAATCTCCTTCCAGTTGAGTTTGATTCCTAGTGGTTTCATGGGCAATTTCTGTATTTTTCTTGGCAACAATATTGAAATGGTTTGCCATTGCATTTTTTAGTCTCAAGCTTTATTCATGCATCACACATATGTAGTACATTATATGTTTAAGTATGGATAAGCCATTGGCTTATCTAGATGTCATATGGTCAGTCTTCCTCTATCTTGATTCTTTGAGCTTGGATCAGAGGATCTCATACACATGAGGAAATACTTATGCATACAGAGCTAACCCCATTTTATAGTACATAAGGCCTAATTTGTAATGAAATAGTGTATTCTTTTTAAGCCACTACAGATAGATCAAGATTTTCAAGATTCAGTATTCTCCAACTATGCTGATTTTGCAAGAATTTGGAAAAAAATAATCCAAAAGATCAAGCTATTGGCCAAAATAAGATGGACATAATGTGAAAAATCTGATTTTATTTATTTGATTTCTTTGCCCTCCCCCCTAAATTCACAAAAGTGATTGTGGGTGGCTTACCTGTTGTTAGAGTCATAAAAACAAAAGGGATTTTTAAAAAAACAGCAAACACCAAAGCAGAATAAATGAGATCAACCACAGCAAGTTGGTCCTTTCATTTTTTGGGACAGATTTATCCCATATTCTAGCCCAGTGGCAGAAGGAAAAGCTAAAACTCTTCAGGGCCTTTTGGAAAGTCATTATGTTCAGGATCATCCGAATCATTGGAAAAATGTTACTCTGTAGGGCAGTTACTGTGACAGAAAAGGCATTCATGTCTTTTTTTTCCTTTGTTGATTTTATTTATTTTATTTAATAGTGTTTCCATGTAATTTTTTCATAACTCTCCATAATATGGATGGGTTTAACAGTCTTTTCATAGTGTTCCAACATTAGAGTTAATGATTTACAGACTGCTCCAAGAATTGTATGTTATTATCATTACTACTAATATTTCTGCTATTGAAGCAACTAGTTAATGAAGCACTTGTCACGCATAAAAGACTAGCCACTGTGTTGATGTATGTTGTCCTTTCTGGATAATTGCACAGAAAAAGATGGTTACCCATTTATTGATGAGAACATCTATTTTTCCATAAAATGTTTTGGGTAGCCTTTTATTGATAATAGAGAAATAAAAGGGTATGGGAAGACTAATGATGATGATGATGATGGACCTTGGAGGTCATCTAGTCCTAGTCCCAACCCCCTGCTCAGGCAGAAAACCTTATACCATTTTGGACAAATGGCTGTCCAGTCTCTTCTTAAAAACTTCCATATATTACTCTTTGAATATTTGGCTATCATGCTGCTTTGCTTTTGAATTGTGGTGTTGGAGAAGACTCTTGAGAGGCTCTTGGACTACAAGGAGATCAAATCAGTCAGTCCCAAAGGAAATCAACCCTGACTGTTTTTTGGAAGACAGATACTGAGGCTGAAGCTCAAATATTTTGGCCACCAAATGAGAAGAGAGGACTCATTAGAAAAGATCCTGATGTTGGGAAAGATTGAAGGCAAAAGGAAAAGGGGATGGCAGAGGATGAGACAGATAGTGTCATCAATGCAATAGACATGGGTTTGGGAAAACTCTGGGAAACACTGAAGGACACAGCCTGGCAATGCTGTGGTTTATGGGGTCACAAGGAATTGGACACAACTTAGCAATTGAACAATAACAATAAGTATTCAAGACTATCTGCCATTTACATTTATAGTACAATTAGTCTGAAATACAAATACTGTACTATTATTACGGCATCTTAAGGAATAAGTAGTTTTGTAACATCAGCCACCATCAAGAAATGTCTGTTAACAATGCTAGCTTCTGAGATAGCTAGTGAAAAGAAAAATTAGTTCTCTGCGTAATTTGCATGACATTTTTATTCTTTCTTTCTTTCTTGGTTAAAAGAAGCAGACAGTTGTGCAAATGTGTTCCTATGTTACTAAGTCATGTTCTTTCCATCATCTTAGAGTTAGGTAGGCTTTAAAGTGAAACCTTCAAGTGGAAGAAATGAGCAATAGAAAATATTGTAAGAAAAGAGCAAAAGAACTGACTTGGCTAACTTAGCTAAATTGTGGCTGAAATGGAAATGAACTAGATTACCTTTAATATTGCTTCCAAAATAACATATTCTATAATTTTCATCACAAATAGTCCTCGATTTACAACAATTCATTCAGTGATCGTTCAAAGTTACAGTGGCACTGAAAAAACTGACTTATGACAATTTTTCATACTTATGACCAATGCAGCATCCCCATGCTCATGTGATCAAAATTCAGAAGCTTGACAACTGATTTATATTTATGATGGTTGCAATGTTCTGGGGTCATGTGATCACCTTCTGACAAGCAAAGTCAGTGGGGAAGCTAGATTCATTTAACAACCATGTTACTAATTTAACAATTTCAGTGATTCACTTAACAATTGTGGCAAGAAAGGTCAAAAATGAAAATGTATTTCAAAAGGAAAACCAGTTCTAGTCTGTACTTCTGTATTAGTTCCAAAATGTTATATGTGAATGGAAATTGAATATACAGTGGATATAGAAAATCTACATGCCCTGTTAAAATGCCAGGTTTTTGAGATGTAAAATAATCAAACCAAGATAAATCACTTCAGAATTTTTTCCACCTTTAATATAATATATAAGCTGTACAATTCAATTGAAAAACAAATTGAAATCTTTGAATGTCATAGAACAATATGAGTTCTATGACATTCATAGCTATAAAAAGCTGGAAAAAAATGAATGACCACTGTAGATACAGTTAAACCTGTAGCAAAAACTAAATTAGTCCAGTTCTCATAATTATTGTGCTGAAGAGATTGCTTGAAAATTGGTTGATATAGATTTAGTCTTGTAAAACTATTTCCTGGTAGCCTCATCAAAGAAAATCAGGTGGCTTCTTAAATTTTAATTATAATGTGGTCATAAGAACTGGGACCATAACTTTCCTGTATATGAAACAAAGTTTTTTATGCTCCTAAAAATAGTTTTGCTTTTTAAAAGTAGTTTTTAAAACTGTAAAATGGATCGTGCCTTTTCCCCAGAAAACTGCATTACATAGTTCTTCACCACTATGGTAAGGTACCTAAAATGAAAGATATTTATTTATTTATTTATGAAATTTATATGCTGCCCATCTCACTATCCAGATATTTTTCCATTTCAGGCAAGTTTGGCGGTATATACTGATCAAACCCTGTAAATTAGGCTAGAAGTAATGTTTTTCATGCCAAATAATGAAGATCAAATACTTGTACAAGATCTAGGTAACTGAAATGACTGTGCTGGGTAGAATCCATAGGAACATTTTTTGAACATTTTCTGGAAATCCCACATTTCTGGTTAAAATTGTAGAAAAAGTGAGAATGATTATAATCAACATTTTGGAAGGCTTTTTGTCCAGAGAAAGCTCAACTGGTTATCTTTACTGGTCTAAAAATTTGGTGAAATGAAGGCTTTTTAAAATAGATATTTATCTATTTAGCTACCTACTTATTTATTCAGTGGGTTATGGAAACTGAAAAGATTCAAGAAAACTTCCAACTACCATTTGAAGAAGGAAGAATAAAATGTCATTCTGCCTTCTGTACAATATATTAATTAGCAGAAAAAAGAAAAAAGTAAACTTTGAGCAAAGGCAATGCCTGATAATATGGCATTTTTGTTTAAAGAATCAAATCATATCAGTTCATACACATACATTATCAAAATAAATTAGTTTTGTTACTAGACAGTGAAACAGTCATGTTGCCATTGAATTCTAACCTAATCTTGCTTTGGCAGTGCATAACAGTGATACTTGCTTTTGAATCTGACAATTTTGGAAACAAAGGGCAAGATTGACTGAGTGCCAATGAAGCTGCAGTTGTATACTAGATGGTACAAGTTTTTATGCTGGGGGGAGGGGGGAACAGGACCTTCAGTTTATTTTAAGACAGCAGCATCTAATATTGCATTTTCTATTAATTTAATTGACATCCTGTGTTCTTGAAGGTGGCAAATTAATTGTGGAAGACCATCTGTTTCAAAATTGGGTATGTATGCTATTGCTGGCAATACATCATATAGTGGTTTTGCAGTATCCACTTCAAATCAGATGGAAATGTTGGCCTTCTGAGAATTATGATCAATCAATATTTCATTTTAGTAATGGGCTGAGAGCAGAAAAAGGAGCTGCTTGAAGCCTACACCTTTTGAAAAAATCTTTGTCATCTTAATGGCAGGATTTGACTTCCTTTCATTACTCTGAGAAGGCAACCAGTAGGTTCATGAACTATACTAACATCCTTTTCTAAATATTTTTCTTTATTTCTTTTAATATAAAATTTGGGTTTCTGTTCAATATTTCTTTTCAGTAGGAAGAACTTTTAATATGAAAGAGAAAACAGGAGATGAGGTGTTAGATAGATACTGCTGGATTGCAGCTCTCATCATCTCCTTTCATTGGTCTTGCTGGCTAAGACTAATGAAAGATAGGATTTTCTTCCCCAGTTTCCAGTTCTGTAAGACCTTTGCCATATTGGCTATGAATTCTGGGAAGTGTAGTCTTTGATATCCAAAGGGAAATTATTTTGGGAACCCTGTTATATGACATCTGAAAGTACATTTAAATCTTCGATATATGAAACTGATATAAAAAGACAGGATCAAGCCTAGTGGAAAATGTGCTGGTCTTCATTCTGAGATAAATTACATAGCTTATGAGATAAAGTGTTTGCTCTGGGATCTCGCTTTTGAGTGAGCTCTCAAACATTTCATTTGAACACAGACAAAGGAATAATATTTGATCAAAGAGAAACAAAAGCCATAAGTCATATATAGTACATCACTTTGTCTTGGTTATGATTAATCTTACAATTAAAGTTTCTTTCAGGAACTGCTATTAACTAATCAATGAACTTTAAACCTTGGAAAGGTAGAGCTGGTTTAGATTCTTACTCAGGATGAAAAAATGCGTTAAGGATTCAAATCTATATTTGGGATTTGGGCTCATTGTTCTGAAAACAGTCTATTTCACAGGGCTGTTGTGATGGAAATGGAGTGGAGTGAAATAATACAGTTTCTTTTTAGAGTTCCTCAGAGGAATAATTTAAAGAAAATGTAATGGGTATTAAAGAAACATTTTTTGTGACTGTCACATTTGTCAAGAAAGAACTCGGGGTCTTTGGTGTCATTTGACATGATAGCCAGCTCTGTGTTAAAGACTCAATTTTGTTTCCTAAAAACTGACTGAAAAAAAATGTGAAATTTGCTCAAAGTTACATATTCTTACAATACAGGAAACTGTTTTGCAGGGAGATTTTGTAACTTTTAGTATGACCTTGTTTTGAATAAAGTAAGAAACTATGTTGAAATAATTAATCAGTGACCTAGGTTGCCCAAGGCCATGGATACAAGGGGAGGGAATTGAATTTCACTGCTTGTTCCTTCATCCCAGATTTTTTTATATTGATGCAAACCTAACTAAATCTTTTCTTCAACCAAAGATATACTTTTCACTTATCTCAATTTCTCAGTTTCCTTGAAAGGAAGTTGTACATAAGAGACAATGAGTATGGGCTTCTTTTGTCTTACTTTTGAAGCTTTTGAAGAGACTAAAACATTGAAATTATGTTCACTGTAATTAGCTGCATCCTATATACCTTGTCCTTATAACTCCCAGTCATAACAGTACTTTTAATTTCAGTATGTTTATTTTATAAGATAAAATTTAGCATAAAATCTTATATTATTGTATAAGATAAAGTTTCATTTTCACAAAGTTCCATAGTTTAAAACTGACATGCTGGTGTAAGCTTTTAATATGCTGCCATTCTATATTGTTAGGGGTTGTATATCTGACAGTTTGGTAGCTGATTTTGCTAGAATTAGGAGTAAGTCTAGTTGTACTTTCTTTCCTGCAATTTGGAATGAGTCCTCTTATCTGGAAATAGTGTGAAATTATAAGTGCTGAAATCTGGAATTAAACTTGATTGCGTCAACTTCTGGGGAACTTAGAACATTGGATTTAAAAAGGCATCCAAAATTGCATTGAAACACTGGGTTCAAACCAATTTAAATTAATTATTTTGGTTTAGTTTGTTCAGGTAGTATAGAGTAGATATCCTGCCAAAGATAATTCAGGATTCGGAAGAAAAGGAAAATGGAATCTTAGTGATAACTCAAAGTATGAAGATTCTTAAATAGTGTAAAGATAATTATTGACTTATGACTGCTATTTTAATGACTGTTCAGAATTACATTAGCCTTGGAAAGGGTGCTTCATGGCCTGTAAAGCATTTCTGATCATCATAAAATGTTGTGCTGCCCCTTCCTCCGTGGTTATATGATTAAAATCTGGGTACTTGGCAAACTATTCTCACTTATGACTGGTTGCCAAGCACCCTGCTATCATGTGATTGCCATTTGCAATCTTCTCTGCTGGCTTCCCCAGGAAGTAAATGGGGATCCAGCATGGAACGTTGCAAGCTGTTCTGCCTGCTGAGAGGATTCCCTGTTGTTTCTGGGAACTGGGTGAAAGAGCTGTCTGCTGAAGGGAATTGAACTCCTTGCCATGGTGGAGAAACAGATCTGAGCCCTGGTCTTGCACCCTGCTGAAGGTGTTCGTTCAGGTGTGCAGAGAGGAAATGAACAGCTTCAGCAGGCAGCTTGTTCAACCAGTCCCTAGAGGCAAGAGGGAGCTAAAATCTCATAGGAGAGGCAATACAGTAAGATAAGTACAATAAGATAAGTGCAGAATGCCTTAAGCAGGTGGGAGCAGCACTTGGAGGCCTGTTGCAGGCCATGGGTGAGTGTCTCTCTCAAGGGCTGAAAATCCTGCTTAGGTTTCAGCAAGGAGGAATTTTAGCTTCCCAGGATCTCCCCATCCCTCGTAACGCCTTACCCAGGACTCTTATCAGCTGAAAAACCTATGACACGATCACTTAAGAACGAGAACTGGGAGTGTCAGGATTGACAGTCATTGAATGAAGCAGTCACATGGACAGTCATGTGACATCTTGCTTAACAACTGCTTCACTCAACAACTGAGATTCCATCCCAATTGTGGTCATTAAGGAAGCTCTACCTGCAATGCTACTTTTAGAAGACTATTAGAATAGTTTTTAACATTTTAACACAATCTTTTTATCTTTTTAAAATGAGCCATTTAGAAATAGATGGCTGTAGATGTAGAAGGGAAACAAATATTATCGTCAGGAATGCATTCATTGTTCACTTTTGTGAATGGTGTTGATCAATATATAACTAATATATGAATTATATTTTCCTTAATAATAATATTAGACAAGAAAAATAAATGTATTTCTATATTAGGGAATCTGTACAAGAACAGGGAAGGGATCTTATTATTTGAGTGTATAACTGATTACTTATTTACTGAAAATATAAAACTTCATCAGATTAAATACTGGAAATGTGTAGATTGATATTAGGATTATCATCAAGTTGTACCTCTAGAGTAAAGTGGAAAATGTCCTCTGTTTTTATTTTTTTGATTCCTTCCCATTCTCTCAGTATTAGGAGTAGTACATTATGTTACCTCAGTATCTTGGTTTATATATTTTTATGTGTATCTAAAATTATCCAGGTAAGTCTGAAAGTAAGCCAGCAGTTTTCCTGGATGTCATGCTATCTACCTCCTTGTATAGGCAGTCCTCTCAGTCACTTCATCAGTGGATAAAACATTGGCGGTGGGTTTTGTAATTTTAACATTAGAGACTCAAGGACTTTTAGGACAAATTTGCTCTTGTATTTCTGTAGATGTATCATATTATTGAGTCTTCCCATTACTGTTTAAAGAGTTTTTGGGAAATTCAGTGAAACATCAATTTAGTGGACTGTTTGGGGGAAAGAAGGTCTGTTGCTTCTCTGTTAAATTGCAAATTATGTCATTCATGGTTATTTATGTTGCTACCAGGCTCCAGTTTCCTTTCAAACATATTTGTATTGAGTTATTGAGTGAGATATGGAAGGAACAAGAAAAATAAATATGGGACCAACTTCTGCTCAAGCATAGTGATCTGTCTTAGTTCTAATGTTCAGATGCAAACTAGGTTATTCACATCAAATTATATCATTTATAATTGGCTGTAAATTATGTAAAATGGAAGCTAATTTAAGTTTCTTGTCTGATTATACTGGATATGTCTTTTATTTCAAGGGAGTCTTCTGATGAAAATTTGGTTTATTGCATGCAACATCTGTTAAATGTAGGTCTGTTTAACTATTGTTTCACTGTAATTGGGAATTGACCTTTAATTCCTAAAACACGAATTAAAAAAACTTGTTTCAGACATGTTACATGGGCAAATGAAAAGAAAATCCACAGGAGAATTTGGCCCATTTATTTGGCCCAGTAACCTAAAAAAATAAAATTGAATCATCTTATGGTAGCTAATAGTTAAGGGTCAAGCTAAAAGTTATTTGTGCTTTCAGTTTCATGAATGAGACTTTCCTTTCCAAAAGAAGCTATGGATAACTATGCTGTGGAATTTTGAAGGTATCTTAAAATCATCAGAAAATAGAAATGAACCATATAATAAACATAGTAAAACCACAATTTGATCTTGATTTTTAAAGATGACCATATGTTGGCTTTCCTGTTAGAATCTTTTATGGTTGGTGCTGGACCAGTACTTTCTCTAGAAGATTATTTGTTCAATTTATCAACAATCCTTCAATTAGATATTGCAATATATAAAATACAGGATTAGAGGAGTTTTTTATTTTATTTTTATTAACAAAATGTAGAGATGAGTTCTTAATATAAGAATAGATTTTTTCACTTTTATCAAATGAAAGAACCCACACTTAAATTTATTATTTATATCCATTTTTTAAAAAAAATGCTCAGCAAAGAGGGATGCTTAAGTTTTACACACAGAGACACACACAAACACACACACACCACAAAGATCTATTTGGCCTGATTTCTATTTGTACAGAGTAAGTTATTATCAAAATGTAAACAACCCAAATGCATAATCTATTAAATGAACTAACTGTACTGTTGCTTCCAGGAGACTGTTTTCCATCTATACGATTGTTCAAAACATTGATGTCACAGAACAGGATAACAAGCAAAAAGAAAATCAAAACAAATAATTCATGTTGTTAAAGTTATATTGCACAAGATGGCACACTAAAATTATCTCCCTGACCCCTTGTCCTCCAGATAGAATTCTGGAATTCCATCCACCAGTAACTGGGAATTCTGGGAGCTGAAATCTCAACAAGTCTGTCTTTCATCAGGGTAGAGAAGGCTGCATTAGGGTCAAATCTAATTTTCACAAACTCTAATCTAATCTTTGCAGATCTGTCTTTGCAAAAGACAGGCTTGTATTATATTTCCCTTTTGTCCCCCATAATTTTATCTGTCATCTTGTCTCCTCTCATCCAACAATTGATGGGCACAAGCAAATTTCATTTCCCCACAGCGAAACTCCTTTGTTTGTAAAGGGAGAGAGAAACTATTCAGAGTACTAGTTGGATGGTTTTAAAAACCCGTCTACTCAAGGAAGAAATTCTGGTTTTGATAGGGTGGACTGGATACAATAAGTCTCAATATGCATGTCTTTGTTTACTTCTTTTTGAGTTGCTGAACTATATGCAAAAGATGCATGTTACATACAAAAGGATGCATAGTATTCTTTTATGTGCATAATAGTAACAACAACAACAACAACAACAACAATAATAATAATAATAATAATAATAATAATAATAATAATAATAATAATAAAAAAGTTGGAAGGCACCTTGGAGGTCATCTAGTCCAACCCCCTGCTCAGGCAGGAAACCCTATATCATTTCAGACAAATGGCTGTCCAGTCTCTTCTTAAAGGGTTCCAGTGTTGGAGCATTCACAGCTTCTGGAGGCAGGTTGTTCCACTGGTTAATTGTTCTAACTATCAGTAAGTTTCTCCTCCGTTGCTTCTTGTCCTGGCTTCAGGCGCTTTGCAGAATAGCTTGACTCCCTCTTCTTTGTGGCAGCCCCTGAGATATTGGAACACTGCTATCATGTCCCCCCTCGTCCTTCTCTTCATTAAACTAGACAATTCCAGCAACCGTTCCTTATATGTTTTAGCCTCCAGTCCCCTAATCATCTTTGTTCTTCTCTGTACTCTTTCTAGAGTCTCAACATCTTTTTTATATCGTGGTGACCAAAACTGGATGCAGTATTCCAAGTGTTGCCTTACCAAGGCATTGTAAAGTGGTATTAATACTTCACGTGATCTTGATTCTATCCCTCTGTTAATGCAGCCCAGCACTGTGTTGGCTTTTTTGGCAGCTGCAGCACACTGCTGGCTCATATTTAAATGATTGTCCACTAGGACTCTGAAATCCCTCTCACAGTTACTACTATTGAACAAGGTGCCACCTATGCTATACCTGTACATTTGGTTTTTCTTGCCTAAATGTAGAACCTTGCTTTTTTCACCATTGAATTTCATTTTGTTAGATAGTGCCCAGGATCTGTCCAGATCCTCCTGTATCTTAAGCCTGTTTTCTGGAGTGTTGGTTATTCCTGGTGTTGGTGTCATCCGCAAATTTTATGAGTTCCCCATCTATCCCCTCGTCCAAATCATTGATGAAGATGTTGAAGAGCACTTGGCCCAGAACAGAGCCCTGAGGCACCCCACTACACACTTCCCTCCATGTAGATGCGGTTCCATTGAGGACCACACGCTGAGTACGGCCGGTCAGCCAGCTACGGATCCATCTGGTGGTGATGCTGTCTAACCCACATTTTTCTATCTTATTGAGTAGTAGGTTGTGATCTACTTTATCAAATGCGTTACTGAAGTCCAAGTAAATTATATCCACAGCATTCCTCTGATCCACCATTTTTGTCACTTGGTCAAAGAATGCAATAAGATTTGTCTGGCATGATCTGTTTTTGACAAACCCATGTTGGCTTTAGTAATGACTTTGTTTGCCTCTAGGTGTTCGTTGATTCGTTGTTTGATTATCTTTTCCAGAATCTTCCCAGGTATTGAGGTCAGGCTGATAGGTCTGTAATTTCCTGGGTCCATTTTTTTCCCTTTTTTGAAGATGGGAACTACATCATCTCTTTTCCAGTCCTCTGATAGTTCCCCAGATAGGATCTTTTAAAGATATAGTTCAGTGGTTCTGAGATCACATCTGCCAGTTCCTTGAGAACCTTGGGGTGTAATCCATCGTCCTGGTGATTTGAACTCATCTAGGCTGGGCAGGTGCTCACTTACCGTTTTCTTGCCTATCTTAACTTGCGTTTCTACTCTGTTTTTATGGCACTATTTTTGGTAGGTTGGTCTGTTTTTTTCCTTTGTGTAAAGACAGATGCAAAAAACGAGTTAAATAGTTCTGCTTTCTCCCTGTTGCTTGTCACCTTCTTGCCACTTTCCCCCACTAATGGACCAATCATTTCCTTCACTTTTTTCTTGTTTTTTACATGTTGAAAGAAGCTTTTTTTTTTTTGTTATTTTTGACTTTGTTCGCAAGCCTTAGTTCATTTTGAGCCTTAGCTTTCCTCACTTCATCTTTGCAGGCTTGGGCTATTTGTTGATATTCTGACTTAGTTATGTGCCCCTCTTTCAACTTTCTATACTTGTCCTTTTTATCTTTCAATTTATCAGAGAGTTCTTTATGCAGCCATGCTGGTTTCTTTTGAGAGCTGTTATTTTTCTTCTTTGTTGGTATTGTGCTAGACTGGGCTTTTATTATCTCACTTTTCAAAATTTCCCAAGCTTCTTGAGTTGTTCTCCCCTTGAGGATTCTCATCCATGGAATCCTTCCCAAGCTTTCTCTAAGTTTATTGAAATTAGCTCTCTTAAAGTCCAAGACTCTAGTTTGACTGTATAGTGTAACACAATCTTAAAATCTTAGGAGCAGATAAACATTTTCAATCAGAATAGAGCTGGAAGGGTCCTTGAAGGTCTTCTAGGTCTATAGAAGATTTCAAATAATTTACTTTTTGCTGCTGAGTTTTATAACCCTAGTACAAAAATACTTATTTTCATGCCAGTCTGAATGCATGTGCATGTATCATAGCACTCTTATGTAGATCAATTGTTTGCAACTTTTCAATGCTATTTTTTTTTTAAAAAGTATGCCATCTACAGGCAAAGCAAATTGAAACTTTAAATGCCTTTTCAATCATATATCTTATTTCTTGAAGTATTTAGTTCACAGATGACTCATCACTTGCAGAGCTCTGACACTGGGTATCATAATATTGTGATATTAAGCTGCAGAAACCTACTGCATTATCAACGTACCTCTGTAGAGTGGAGAAGGCAGCAGCTGGGCATAAAAAACCCCAAGGCTTCAGTATGACAGAACTAAAATTGGAGTTGACAATTACCACATGCATGATTCACAGTATTGTGAAGTGAAGCTACTATATAAATCAGCCCCAGTAATCATAGGGTTTAAAATTAGTCTGTTACTATTAACTCTGCTAGCGTTGGCATATGCTAAAGCTGCTATAAAAAGTGAATGGTGCAGAATGTTTGAAATACAGGTTTAAAGTAAATTACTTAAGCAACCCCCAGCAGGAGGTCTTAGGTACTCATAGAGAGAGAGTTTTGAGGGTGTTTACAAAGGTTTCTGTAATGGCAAATGCATTTTATTATGCCATGAAGCCTAATAATAGCTCAGTGACAGAACATGTGATTTGCATGTATGAGGCTTCACACTGAGTCCCTGGAAACTCCATTTAAAAGGTTTCAGGTATCAAAGCAGAGGATCTTTTGTTTGAGGCGACCTGATCCTGTTCCAAGATAGGCTAGAGCAGAGTTAGGCAATGAAAATGCCTAGAATTTTGAGGATGTTTACAAAATGTCTCAAACACCCATTGAGCAAGCAGGAACACTTCCCCCCAAAGTGCTAAGCTATAACAAAGTACCAGTTTCATTTTCTAAGAATGTCTTGAGATGGATAATCTCAGAGACATTTTAGAAAAGAAATATGTATGGAGACATCCTTTGCTTTGCAGATACGACATCTTATGATTTAAAGACATTACAAAATGGAGTCAATTGAAGAAGAGAGCCCAGAAGGTAGAAGAAAAGTGCCTGTGACAGACTAATGCCCCTGAATTTATTTATTAAATTTATATGCCGCCCATCTCACTGTCAAGTGACTCTGGGTGGTTTACAACAATCTGAAAACTCGTTCTAAATGATAAGAAGCTTAGAAACATTAAAAACATTCAGCAGAAAGAATTAAAATTTATCCAGAACTAGATAAAAAGAGACTAATATGTAAATGGTGTGGAAGTGGGATCTTCTCCTAATTTCCTAACCACCTCCAAAGTGGGATGCCCCAAGCAGAACCAGGTTTTCAGGCTCTTTTGGAAGACCAAGACAGAATGTATACCACATTGCTTAGTCCTGAAGTAGAGAGAACTTGTCTAGGTGAATAATCTGAAAACTGCACAAAAGTGGTTCCTTATATTGAATGTTTGATATTTTTGATGAATCCTATTTTCCACCCTTTTTCAGGATTCTCTTTAAAAGGAAAATGTTTAAAAATAAACTGGTACTAGAAAATTTCAGGCAGCTAAGTACATTTATAGGTCTGTTCCCACACACAAATGTCTCCATCCACACTTATTGCTAAGGCAGAATTTGTTTTAACTATGGTTAGAACCAGAAAGGCAAAGTAATTATGGCTTTTCAGTCAGTTTCTGGTTTGCTTTCTTCCCATATTCTATTACTTACAGTATGAGCAGCAAAGAACTATTTTGCTCCTTTTGTTTATTGGACAATGTATAAGTATTTATTTTAAGATATATGTTTCTGTGACTAAAGAAAGCTTTTATACAGTATTTCATTTGCTTGGGGATTTTTATTTTGAAAGTCTTCATTGTTTGCCACCAAGTAAAATGGCACAAGTTTTATCGGGGAAAGATAAGGATGTGGCTTTTTGCAAACAAGTAAAGTATCTGATTTCCATTGTTTGCAACTGTTTAGCTTCACCCTTCTGACTACTTAAATAGTATGTATTATTACAATTAAAAGGCTAACCAGTGGTTTGAACAAAATGTAAAGAAGATAGTGTACATGAAAGCAACACAAGAAATCACAGTTCAAGAAGCAGGAAGTGTGCCTTTAACCAGGAAAAAGCTGTCACTGGCATTGTAAAAGAAGTGGTATAAATAGGGCATTGGATAGAAAGCAGGAAACCTTGGTATTGTCTACTTTGCTTTTCTGGTGGCCTAAGATAAGACTATTGACCCTTTTGTGCTCTAGCACTGCTGTTTGCCATTTAAGAAAGTCAGCTTTTTAAAAAATAAAGTCCTTCACAGGGATGCTGTATTGGAAATAATATTACTCGATGATGTCAGTAAAAGCTTGTCTCTGAGAGGGATGCTTTGTGTTCTGTTACTGAGACATCTCCCAGTAGACTTGATTTTGTGATGTTTCCCATTTCCTAGAGGTGACACCAGCATTGCTCTGTCAACCTGCCAGTGGCAATGCAGAGAAAGTGAGACATCTGGCATCATTCCCATAACACATCATCTCTGTAATGTCCTAGCTTGCCTGGGGCTTAAGGTTTTTGCTCTAGTTTCCAACAAGGCTTTCCCACGAGGGAGCTTGAAGTATTGTCATTGTGCCAGCTGCCTAGATAAATTGAACTTTTTGTGACAGCTCAACTTCATATTTATTACTTAATAAAGTAATTAAACATTGATGTCTTTGTTTATAGATTAGGGTAATTTGTCTCTCCCCCTCTCCTTGTTTGCAATTATTTGGGCTTTTAAAAATATCCTAACTTTTTAAAGTATATATTATTACATTGCAAAAGATCCATTCTGATTGCATATGAACAAGTACAGGTCCAGGGCTAAGTAAGAGATGGAAAATTGTCAATTGTCCCACTTTAGGTTGAGTTCTATCTAGCCTGTCCTTGGAATAAATTCTAATAAATGCTGCACCATTGCTTAGGTACAGGCTTATATTTGATAAGATTGTAAGGTGATTGCTTCATTGGTTGTTTCAGATCTATTGTTGCAGATTGTGGCTGTAAAAGTTTGTTCTGAATAAAATGTGTATTTGGGATTTTATTGCATGTTCCAATATTTCTTAATCTACCGCTTTCTGAATGCAACTAGGAGTTTCTTGTTAGTGTGGACATCCCATACAATTAAAATTAAGTTAAGATAGGCAAGAAAATGGTAAGTGAGCACCTGTCCAGCCTAGACGGGTTCAAATCACCAGGACCAGATGGATTACACCCCAAGGTTCTCAAGGAACTGGCAGATGTGATCTCAGAACCACTGAACTATATCTTTCAAAGATCCTAGAGCACTGGGGAACTACCAGAGGACTGGAAAAGAGCTGATGTAGTTCCCATCTTCAAAAAAGGAAAAAAGTGGATCCAGGAAATTACAGACCTATCAGCCTCACCTCAATACCTGGGAAGATTCTGGAAAAGATAATCAAACAACGAATCAGCAAACACCTAGAGGCAAACAAAATCACTACTAAAAGCCAACATGGGTTTGCCAGACAAACCTTATTGCATTCTTTGACCAAGTGACAAAATTAGTGGATCAGAGGAATGCTGTGGATATAATTTACTTGGACTTCAGTAACGCATTTGATAAAGTAGATCACAACCTACTACTCGATAAGATAGAAAAATGTGGGTTAGACAGCATCACCACCAGATGAATCCATAGCTGGCTGACTGGCATGTACTCAGCATGTCCTCAATGGAACCGCATCTACATGGAGGGAAGTTTGTGGTGGGGTGCCCCAGGGCTCTCTTCTAGGCCCAGTGCTCTTCAACATCTTCATCAATGATTTGGACGAAGGGGATAGATGGGGAACTCATAAAATTTGTGGATGACACCAAGCTGGCAGGAATAACCAACACACCAGAAGACAGGCTTAAGATACAGGAGACCTGGACAGATGTGAACACTGGGTGCTATCTAACAAAATGAAATTCAATGGTGAAAAAAGTAAGGTTCTACATTTAGGCAAGAAAAACCAAATGTACAGGTATAGTATAGGGGGTACCTTGCTCAACAGTAGTAACTGTGAGAGGGATCTCGGAGTCCTAGTGGACAAATCACTTAAATATGAGCCATCAGTGTGCTGCAGCTGCCAAAAAAGCCAACACAGTGCTGGGCTGCATTAACAGAGGGATAGAATCAAGATCACGTGAAGTATTAATACCACTTTACAATGCCTTGGTAAGGCAACACTTGGAATACTGCATCTAGTTTTGGTCACCGCGATGTAAAAAAGATGTTGAGACTCTAGAAAGAGAACAGCAACAAAGATGATTAGGGGACTGGAGGCTAAAACATATAAGGAACGGTTGCTGGAATTGGGTATGTCTAGTTTAACGAAGAGAAGGACGAGGGGGGACATGATAGCAGTGTTCCAATATTTCAGGGGCTGCCACAAAGAAGAGGGAGTCAAGCTATTCTCCAAAGTTCCTGAAGACAGGACAAGAAGCAACGGATGGAAACTAATCAAGGAGAGAAGCAATCTAGAACTAAGGAGAAACTTCCTGACAGTTAGAACAATTAACCAGTGGAACAACCTGCCTCCAGAAGCGGTGAATGCTCCAACACTGGAAGTTTTTAAGAAAAGACTGGACAGCCATTTGTCCAAAATGGTGTAGGGTTTCCTGCCTGAGCAGGGGATTGGACTCGATGACCTCCAAGGTCCCTTCCAACTTTATTATTATTATTATTATTATTATTATTATTATTATTATTATTATTATTATTATTATTAGTAGTAGTAGTAGTAGTAGTAGTAGTAGTAGTATTAATATTATTATTATTAATAGTATTATTATTATTTAAAATCCCTATTTCCTATAAACTAATACATATTTATTTCCATTTTTTCCCTTTTTTACCATAATTAAAAATATATTTAATCTTTAAATATTCCATTTAATAAATCTAGTCCTCTAGTCTTTTAACTCTTATTCAAAACATTTTTAATCCATTGTAATTTTCTTAAAGTCAATCACCTTTAAATATCTAAAACATTTCCTTTATATAAACCATTCCAACTCTTTTATATTACTCATATCAAGAAATAAAATAAAAAGAAAGAAGGAAAAGAAAGTACTATGTTATTTGAGAGGCTCTTCCCTCTTAAAATCAAATTCATATCCCAATTTTTTCTATTTCTTTAACCATATTTGAACAGGTGTTTCTTTTTTAAATATTCTCTCTGATAGGCCCCGTTGTCTATTTTCTTAATTTTCACTTTAGCCTTTTTCTTTTGCTCAGTATCTTTCTGAATCAATATGTTCTGCTGAATCAAAGAATCTTTCCATATTCTTGTAGATGTTACTGTAGATATAAAAGGTAAGTCAAGTACAATATCTTTGTGAGAGGCATTTGCCCATTCATTTTTGTTGAAAATCTTTTTCTTTCTTTTTCTCTCTGCTTCTCTTATCATTTTTTGTCTCTCCAATTCTAGTGTTTTTCCTGGCATCTCTGCAGTCCATTTTGTCCAATCTTTTTTCTTATCCTCAAATTTGTTTTGTGGTGTTAAAATATAAGTTATCTTTTCCAAGTCCAGTATTTCTTGTAAATTTTTTTCCACTTGAGTTAAAACATACTTCTTTGTTTTGTTAGGTTCCATCTTTAAGTCTCTATCCTCAAATTTGTATTCAGTTGTCTGTTTTATCTATTTTTTTCTCTGTTGTTTCCTGGGATTTTTTTTGTTGTAAAGTTAAATTGGAGATGAATTGGTTTATATTTTCAAAGTTATTTTGGATTTCTTTGTGGTTTGAAATCATTGTTATTTGAATTAGTTGCAACATATCATATGTCTCCTCTTGAAAAATATTTATTTCTTCTTGATAGGTTCTTTCTATAAATCTCTGATTTTCCATGATGACCAAAAATCCAAATTTTCTTTTCTCTGCAAATAGCTTTGGGGTCAGAGTTAAATAGATACTTGTAATCCAGAAAGTTCAAAAGGTTTTTTTTGTTCCCCGAAGTTTGTAAGTCTCACTTTGTCTGCAGCCCAGATTGTTTTCTTTTTTGTCACAGCTGTTCTCTATTGTTGGAGCTTTGAAGGTCACAAGTAGAGATTATTTTTTTCCAGATTTTGCCAAGTCCTACATGAAAGCCATAGCTGTCATAGTCTTCATCCACCACTAGATGTCAGCATTGGTTTATTTTTCAAATTTTCAAAATGAACAAATTGCCTTTAAAACAAGAATCTTAACCATTCAGTAATTTCAAACTTATCCAAATTTAGGTTTTATAATCATTTCATTTCAATACGTTTTGGTCCTCCATAAAAGGTTTAATTCGCCACTTCCATTAGTAAAAGGGTGGGGCAAAATCCCCCTCCTTCACTTTCGGAGGTTTTTTGCTTCTTGGGATTTTTTCTTCTTCAGGAAAGTGGATAAGTAGGGTAGAGAAAATCGATGGTCTTACCCAGATTCAAACGTGCTTTTTACAATCAGCTTAAAATAGTGCTTTTGACTTCGGTTGCTTGCAGCTTGGGCTAGACTCTGAAGTTAGGCTAGCCTTTCTCCTGTTGGTTTCTGGAAGGCTTCTCCTGAACCGATCAGGTCAACCGCCATCTCTCCGAGGTCCCAGGGACTTCCTTCTTTGCTGCCTCTTCGGTGCGGCTTCTGGCCCATTTAAGGTTCCCTAACAGGAAGAAACTCAGCTGAAGGGCACGGAGTCCCGAACCCCTTGACTGCTGCACTGCTGCTCAGGACTGGAAATCTTTTCAGTATATCTGTTATTGAGGGTATTTAATTATGTGTGTTCTGTGAGCATTCATTTAAAACTTGAAGTAAGCTTCTATGGCTTTACCATATTAACATTTGGTTTATATAATTCACTACTGAAGTAATGAGTGGAACATACATTAAAATATTCAACAACCTAAGAGGAGTGTTCTTCTCTAAGGCAGTTTAGTGCTCTCTAATTTGAGTATATTTCCCAAAGTATCTTTCTTTTAGCCATACCAACGAGGACTGATGAGACTTAAAATTGAACATTGTCATTTTCACCGATCACTGGTAAAATATTTGTGCAAGGGAATCTACTTCGCTTGTACATTCAATATTTAGTGTGCAACTAAGGAAGCTATGTTTGGGCTATTGGAAAGTTCGACCTGAAGGTAGCAGAGGATATTGGAATCTCCCTTTTGTTTCTCAGTAGATTTACTTGGTTTCATTTTTGTCCACCATTAGTATTTCAGGGAATGATTATAGCACTGAGGAATGAATACAGTATAATTTGGTCTTTTTTGCTAGAACTTTGTCATTGTGGGTTCCTTTTGATAGATCCTTCTTTCTTGTTCCATATTTGCAGTTTTTACAATATTTTACAATTGCAATGTATTAAAATCTTATAGATCTGACTGGTTTTCCCTGGGGGAAGATATGACATCTGTGTGCATGATTCACTGAAGGCTTGTTTTTTTTCCCTCCAATCTAACTGGGAAAGTCTATGTACAGGGTAATTTTTGGTGTCATTAATCATGAGTGCTAGACAGCTTGATTTTGCCCTCTGTGCATTGTAAAACTCATTGACTGACCTATTAGAATTTCCAGTTAATTTTGGTGACATTTATAGCATTGAGATCTACAGCTCTGACCTGTTGTGAGGACACACTCTGGTTTGACATCTGTTTTAGGAAAAGGAATTATGTTTTTGAGTGGTGAAAAAGACCAAATCAGCCCATGTTGCAATAAGAAAAAAATGGTTACCAATCAATTGAAGCTGCTGACAATTGATTTCTATCATCATGGAAACAAAACAACTGATGTTGGAAAAAGCATCCATAATTAATTGTTGAAATGTACGGGGGGGGGGAACAAGAGTAAGTTTTGTAGTGGTGGTTGTTTCTAATGAAAGTATAGCTGAAATTATATATATATTGTGAAAATATTAAATATATAAAACTGTAAGTACATGCAGAATAACAGGCCTGTGTATATTTCTGCCTATGTTCTGTGCCTCATGTTGAGTATCATGTGACTATTGTTTGGACATCTGTAATAGATATCGTAAGAGATAGTTGCAATTGTTGTTGCTGTTGTAAGACATTCTAATTAAAAATAACATTTAGGGTTGGAAATACCACTGAAAATGTTGGCATTTTAAAAAGTATCATTACATCTATATTTTAATTTTTTTTAATATGATGTATGTTTCCTGAAAATTTGGGCCCTCTCTTGGAAAGATTGCCCTGATTTTGTTTCGGAGCGCTGAACACAACATCTGTGTGCAATATCCTTTAAATCAACATTTCTCTGCTTCCTCCAATGTAGCTTCATGATTTAAAAAAAGATACAGCAACTTTAAGAGGGTTACAGATAACTGCTGCATTCCTACACCTGCAAGCTGTGAAGCACTTTCTGTGCTTTATGGCTCCTGCACAGCCATAGCATTTGATATGATGCAGTATCGGGTAACATAAAAGGAATTTTAATCATAAGGGATAGTTGACTTCATTACAAATCTTAAGAAAATTTTTGTGGAAGTTTGTCTAATGTCTCAGTGAGTCCAATATAGTTTACTCTCAAATACTTAAATACTTAGCAGTGTAGGTTTAACCCTTAATTAAGCTTAAATAATTAAGAGGCATGTAACTTCTTTTGGGCCATAAACTAGATTTGGGCAGAGTCTATCTTCTGAAAAATGTCATGGGGAATGAAGACTTGATTTCATTTATATTTAAAATAAATTATTTTAAAATATAATCACAGCATTCTTAGTCTCCATCTATGCATTTATTGTCTTTAACTATGAAATTCTGATAACATTTGTGGGAGGGTTGCTGTGTATATTCATCTGGTCATTCATGCTTTGAAATACCTTCAAGTAGTCGCAAATGGTCTTTTTTGTTTTAAAATAATGTAAAATATAGGAAGAACTTTTCTTTGAATTTAATCTATTCATACCTAATGGAGTTTCTATATTCTGCAGCTGTGACACTAACCCCTGTTCATTGTTTGCAGTGGTACTATGCCTCTCTATCTATGTATTAGTGAATGATTTCAGTAAATCTTACCTACAACAGAAGGGCAGCTGATCCTCTTCTTGGAATAGTTTCTCCAAATTGCAAATACTCAAGGGCTTAGTGCTCTCTGCTGAAGTGCTGTACTCTGTTATGGCTGTACTTGCTAAACATCTGAGAGCCTTAATCCTGGGAAGTAGTCAAATATGACAGCTCATGGTAAATCTTCTGGGAAATAATACATAAAAAGAAGTGAGCATGAATTTCTAATTAACTAAATTTGCAACTGATACATATGAGTTAAAGGGCACCTGATTTATCACTTGTCAATAAAAATGTTGGTTACAGTTGCTGTTGCTGTCAGTACGGTAGAGTATGCAGCTGTGACACCCAAGATAAAGGGCATCTGATTTATCACCTGACAGGAATTGTGTTCATTAAGCTATCTTGCCCTGGGGATGCAGTAGAAAATGCACTGTGTGTTTCTTGTTTGAACATTACACCTTCTGGAATGTGTGCAATTGTTGAAGCAAATACTGGGATGCTTTCATTTATATATTGAAAAATTGGGGTAGATAAAATTGATCCCCAGTTTCTTCTGTCAAATACTACGTGCATTGTATTGGAGATGCAAGCAAGCAACTATCTACAAAGTGACTATAAGTTGTGCATTAATTCTGTAATCTGCAAATAGCCAATTATATCTGTGACATCCTTTTTTAGAAAAATCAGTGGATTTTCAAAAAGTTTTCTGGGATTGACTGAGGGGCCAGTTTACACATGGGTTTCTCCCCATTGCATGCATTTTTTCATTCTGTATCTTTTTGCCCAATATAATATTTATTGCAACTTTTCATGTACATTATTTGGTTATCCAGTCATACCATATCAGGATATGGTGAATACAGTTGCCACATGAAAGTAGCCTGCTACAGGGATAAAGTAACATTTAGAACCTCATTCATAGGATAATGGCTTTGTGCTCATTATAAACTGGTAGTGTCAGCAGTAGGAAAAAAGCTGTTGTCATTGAGTTCAAAGAATCTTGTATTATATTAACAAACCTAATAAAAACAAGCAGCTTTGACATGTTAAATCTAAAGGGTTTAAAAAAAAATCTCGAGTATCCAGTTTTGTAATGATGTGTATCTTTGGCTCATTTTGTAGTACTTTAAATGCATGTAATGAATTGCGGGAAGGGAGGAAAGTGTGAGCCAGGTGTCAGGGACCTATTAGCTGTGGTGGGATTCAAATATGTGAACAACCGGTTCTCTGTGTGGATGCCCCTTCCGGAAGTCCATTCTGGGCCTGGGCAACAAAAAAAATAGCTACCGGTTCTGGTGAAGTGGTGCAAACCCGCTGAATCCCACCACTGCCTATTGGGTATTATTGTAAATCATGGGGAGGTAACCTGTGGCACTGCAGCTGTTTACCAAATGGCAATCTCTATCATCTTCTATTGGGCATGGTTTCTAGGGATGCTGAACACCAATTCAGTAGTGCTTGGAATACTTACTCATGTCTGCTTAGCCTAGCAAATAATTAGCAACCATAATGTCTGTGTTATTTAAAATTAATGGGAAAGCAGATACTAATGACAAAGGATTTCCCTCCTGAGGCTAATAACATTTGGGGGAGGACATTTTTTTGAGAATAGCAGTGGTAACACCCCCCCCCCCCCCNCCCCCCCCCCCCCCCCGTTCTCATGTGCTGTAATGTCAACAGGCAAACCTTCATAGATTGTTCCATAGAATCATAGGGCTGTAAGGGATCTCAGAGGTCTTCTAGTCCATTCCCCTGCTGTTTCTGTCAGGAATGAAAGATAGGCTTCACACATGAAGATTCTATTGAACAGATTTATTGCTGATCATGCCTATTCACAAGAAACGTTTCAACTAATGGTTAGCATCTGTTTGAGGTTAGATAAGGGTCAGCAGAATTCAAGGAGGGTTGGATTTAGTTAGCTTGTGGCTATAATAATAATAACTTTATTGTCACTTTGTTCACCAATCGGCATACATCAAAATGCAATTTCGTTGCATACAGCTCTCAAAGGGTCACCACCTCCAATATACACTCCTTGTTTGTGGCCAGCTCAAGTTTCAGAACATCCATTTTAGTCTCTAGGGAGTGAACGATGGCAAACAGGACATATGGAAACGGAGCTCCATGTGGATTAGCCCTCAAATTAGCTTTTATTCTATGTAGGGATTCTAGGTTGATCTCTCTCTTAACTCCATCCCCATTCCTCCTTTTAAAATTTTCCTGTTGTTGAATGTTGGTATATTTGTTTATAGTGTTTCAGTATTATATCTAGCTGCTGAAAGCAAGGATCGCAAAATGAAAGCTTCAAAAATTGTGCATGGATGTTCTGTTATTGCTCCTTAGGCCCAAACTTTTTATCTAAACATTAAGCAAATATAGTTTCTTATTATTATTTTTAATAATGCAACAATATTTTTAAAGAATACCTTAAGCTGACCATGATCACAAAATGATACTTGCTACAACCTAAATGTAACTCTTCTCCAGTGTTTATGAATATAGTACTAATTTCCACCAATCAAGGGAGCAACATTTACTGTATGATGCCTAAATGTTAGCCATACTAAGTACCAATTAGCTAATCTGGTACAGTAGTCAAAGGATGACTATGCTAAGAGTCCTCACTGCTAGTGCCCGAAACCTATTCTGAAAACAGCTGAGGTGATTTACACAGTGACAGACCTGGAAAACTGCCAAAGCTTTTATTGGAAACACAATACAGGGAATTCTGACAGGTTGCTAACCTTATTTAAGTAGGACTGCTTTTTATTTCAAAGGTGCATGGAGAGATAGATAGCAAAGGAACTCAAGAATTCCCATGTAATACTTGTTAGCAAAATTCCTTCTCACTCAGTTTGCCAAGGTTAAACGGACACACTAGAATAAAGGATTGGGTATAATATAGAAAACAGCTGAAACCACACTAACTGTTGCTGGTGAAGTTGGAATTAACTTTAGGGATTATTATTATTATTTTTTTTGCAAGGAGAAACTATTTAAAAATATTTTTTATTAAAATAGCAGAAGGAAGTCTGGGGATTTGTTCTTTTTCACATGAAAGAAGAGACTTCTCTATCAATGTGAAAGAGAGTGCTGCTTTGTTGGTCTACAGTACATGAAAAAGGAACATGTGGGGAGATAATAGTAGTGGGGGGGGGGGGTTCCAAGAAAGGAGAAGGTGCATTGTTCCCAATGCTCCTGTCTCTAACATCTAATTTCCCTTAGACCAGGTTTTGTTCGTTACCCTGATACAGATGAAAAAAGGTATGATAACAACTATAAGAATTATTCATTAGGAGAGAGGAAGGAACCCAAGCTTGTTTTTATTGCTCATAAAGACCATAGAAATATAGGTTGATTGGATTGCTTTCTTGAATTGCAGTTAGATATATGTTATTGAAAATAATTGGAAGGAGGAGACTATCTCAGTTTTATGTTTTTTTTTAAGAATCACTTTCTCAGTAATACCCAGTTCATCTTGGTGTCTTGAGAGTTATGGATAAATAATAAATTTATTCTAGGTTCTGATGGCAAACAAGTAATACCAGAACTGGATATTGTAACACATGGGATGAGTTGCTTACATTGCAGATAATATTGTAAATCTGTTGATGTGCATTGGAGACTATTAATTATTGAGAAAAGAAGCATTATTTAACCAAATATGTAGTCCCTGGGAAAAAGGAAACATGAGGAACAGCGAAATTTTAAGTGACATTTTAAGTGATATATGAGGAACATTCTCATGATATTTCTCAATTTGAAAAATGAAGTTCAGAATCTTGTGTAATATGTGAAGATTCTCAAAGAATGTGAGAAAATATTTCTTTTTTGCTTGTAGATACTTGAATTTTTAATGAATTTTAAAAACATTACAACTAAGTCTTCTTAAAAGACTTTATAAAGTAACAGCTATATATATATATAAACTATAAATCTAAAATAAACTGTAATGAAATGAAATGAATCATAACATGTTCATTTTTATTTTGAATTCAATGCTTCTTTAGGCATGGTTCCCATCACTGAATGCTTTTAAATGCCAAAGGTATAAAGAAAGAGTAATAATAATTTCATCATCTAAAATATGAGCTCCTTGGGAGGAATTTGTATGATACTGTGGATGGGCTACAACTGGCTGCAGAGTTAGTCAAAATTTTATTTCTCTAGGCAGATTGGGAGGAGATGTATGATATAATCTGTTTTGAGTTCAGTGGGAACATTTTAATTTAGACTGTGGAAGGGTTTATTCTATGCTGCTGTTTGGAGTACAACGGTGGACTGTGGAAGCTTATATTAGTTAATTTCTGTTCTTTTTGGGACACATAAGCATGCTCATTTTTTATATGCAGTAGCAAGGTAACCTCTAATGACTATGTCTCAAAAGTCAAAAAGCCAAAGAGATAGTATCAAGATCTCTAGAAGTGATGGTATGGCTTTATACTGCACTAGTGAGGCCACTAGTGAATACTGTATCTAGTTCAGGTGATCACAATATAAAAAAGATGCTGAGAGGATCCAATCTGAGTTAGTCACCGGGACCAAAGGTTTATTCTTCCAAGATTTTGAGGTCATGCTGGAGCCCATCATCAGGGAATTTTTCTCTGAACCTCTCTCAGCACAAGCCTGAATGCTTGGAAGAATAAACTTTTGGTCCCAATGACCCCCTCAGATTAGATCCTGCAACATTATCCTGGGATGTTGCGGAATGGGATGTTTAGGCACAAACCCTTGGCTGCGCCTCCACCACCCCCTGCCACCCACCTCAGCCCATTTATAGCCAGCTTTCCTCTGTTCGGTCTCAGGCCGGAGTCCAGGTGCAGAAGCAATGGAGGGAAGGGTGGACAAAAGGGGAAGCCCCTGCCCACTGCTGCCTGCCTCTTGCCCACTCTGCCCGGAGCCTCTGACAGCTTTTTTAAAAAAACCCTGTGGAACAGCAGCTT
Source organism: Protobothrops mucrosquamatus (assembly GCF_001527695.2). Taxonomy (NCBI): domain Eukaryota; kingdom Metazoa; phylum Chordata; class Lepidosauria; order Squamata; family Viperidae; genus Protobothrops; species Protobothrops mucrosquamatus. The sequence continues at coordinate 1,009,762 of NW_015386550.1, forward strand.
CCCTTTTTTTCTCCATCTTCCCCTCTATTGCCTCTGCATCTGGATTCCAGCCTGACCTGAAAGGGCAGTTCGCACACCAGCTTCATTTGCCTGCTGCGCCCCCCCCATGCTGCCCACAGTTGCAGAAGCTATGCTGGCCTTGCTGTTCGCCTGCACTCCCCCCCATGCCACCTGCAATTGCAGAAGCTGCACCAGGCTTGCTGTTCACTTGCACTCCCCCCCGCCACCCACAGTTGCAGAAGTCACACAGGTTTTGTTCCTCCTCCCCTCTTTAGTTTGAGTTGAGAGTCAAGCCCCCTTGAAGTGCCCCTTCCTCCCTTCCTGATACCCCCCCCAACACACTCTCACCTGTCTGTCCCCTCAGTGGCCACGGCGGCTGCTACTTCTGCTGCTACTCCTCCTCCCTCTGGTCCTGGTAACAGATCTGCAACTCCAAAACCTGCGGAGCAGCCGCAGTACTTTT
>NW_015386550.1:1011700-1107266 GCF_001527695.2 Protobothrops mucrosquamatus
CCCCTCTTTAGTTTGAGTTGAGAGTCAAGCCCCCTTGAAGTGCCCCTTCCTCCCTTCCTGATACCCCCCCCAACACACTCTCACCTGTCTGTCCCCTCAGTGGCCACGGCGGCTGCTACTTCTGCTGCTACTCCTCCTCCCTCTGGTCCTGGTAACAGATCTGCAACTCCAAAACCTGCGGAGCAGCCGCAGTACTTTTTAAAAAAATCTTGCCTCCCCCATAGCCCCTGCAATCACCCACTGCCAATAGCATGCTGCCTCATAGCACCATTGCTTCTGCCTGCTGCCCGATTGGCTGGGGGCTATTTGTCTTGGGTTAAACAATGTCTGGGTGAATGGACCAGGCCGAAGGGCGAGGGGCGGAGGGCCAGGGGCCCATTGGCCATGAAGAATGGCTGGGGGAGGGCCAGCAGATGAGGAAAGCTGGCTTTAAATGGGCTGAGGTGGGTGGCAGGGGGCAAAGGAGGCGCAGCCAAGGGTCCATGCCTAAATGTCCTAAACCTAGATGTTTATATTTACCTTCATTCACAAGATACTGAGACCTTAGAAAGAGTGCAGAGAAGAGCAACTAAGATGATAAGGGGTCTGGAAGCCAAATTGTATGATGCATGACTAAGGGAACTAGGTACATCTAGTATAACAAAGAGAAGGACTAGGGAGTGATATGATAGCTGTCTTTCAATAATTGAGGGGCTGTCATAGAGAACAGGGGGTCAATTTATTCTGCAAAGCATCAGAGGGCAAGACAAGAAACAACAGGTGGAAATTCATTAGAGAGATCTAAGCTAGAACTAAGGAAAAAAATTATGGCAGTGTGAACAATTAATCAGTGGAACAGCTTGACTTCTGAAATTGTGGGTTGCTCCATGGCTAGAAGTTTTCAAGAAGAGATTAGACAACCATTTGTCCGGAATGGCAAGTTCTCCTGCTCGAGCAAGGGTTGTACTAAAAGGCATCCAAGATCCCTTCCAAGCCTCTAATTCTATGAAAAGTATATCATTGCAGGAACTTAACATGAATCCTAAATTTGAATGGAACTGTACTCAAAATGTTCAGTCCCTAGCATACATTTCTTGAAATAATTCAATATTTGAATTCCATGAATTAATGTATATTATTGGTCTACCAGGCTCCATTATATTTGTTGGTTAAATAAGTTATATCCTTTCTTTTTCTTCATAAGTAGAAAGAGGGTATCCAGCACACCCTCCCATTTTTCTTACAACAGTCCTATGTGGTAGACAGGGCAGAGAGATAGTAATTAACTGAAAGGCAGTGACTGCTTAAGAATTTCAGATAGGAAACTTCCTCAGTAGTAACTGAAACAGCCAATGACTCAACCCAGGATCTTGTTCATGCAAGGCAACTGCAAGCTGCATCTACCAAAGTTCTTTTTTCTGCAGAACCTTTAAAGATGTAGGAGCCTTCTCCCTACCACCTTTTTACTATTAGCTATCTTAAATGTAAACTCAAAAATATGTTTATTAAAAGTTTAAACTATGTCATTCTGATTGAATTTTGCCAGATTTTCCCCTTATTGTGGAATGTTGCTCACTCATGGATGTGATCATTGTTGGTCATTCATTTATCATATAAGAAATATCCTAAAGACCCACCTGTTTTAAATAGGTTCATTTAATAATACATCTCTTCATTTTCCTGTGGGAATTGAATTTCCACACATTTAAGAATCACATCTGCTACCTACAGTTTTCATCCCAGATCTATATTAGAGTTGTTGTGCATTCACTATGAGGAATATAATTCTAAGATGAAACTACATTTGCAGAGTAGTAAAAATATGAACATATTCTGATGAATTCTAATAAGTTGCTACTCTGCTTCATCAATTCCATCCCACTCACTGCCTGTAACTTTTGTTTAACTTTTCTTTAAGTAGGAGTAAAACTTTGCCAGCTGCTTCTATAATTAGAAATGGGAATGCTATATTCATTACTTGATAATAAATCCCATTGACGTACTTGCCTGACTATACGTAGGCTTGAGATATAGGTCCTATATTTTCTTTCAGATGCTTGTATAAAAGATGTTATGGGCCCATAAAAATTGAAAGTGTTTTTATTTTGGTTTGTTGCAGTCACCTAAATAAATGTTCAGACTGGATTTGGCACTTTTGTCCACTTCCCATGGATTGGGATTGGCATATGTTGATGTTTGATGGTGTTAGAAGGATTGTCACAAGACATAAGTCGTTCCTAGTAAAGCTGCCTTTTGCAATTGACTGAATTGATCAAAGCTGATCGTGCTCCAGTTGTTTTGAGGTTGTACCCAGGGCCCCTATTATTATTGGTACCATCTTTGCTTTCTTTTGCCACAGTTCTATTTTGATTTGCATTTTGTTATCTTCTCCAGTTCTTTTCTTCTCTTCTGCTGTCTCCAGGTATTGTACTCTCCACTATCCAGACTTTTTTGTCTTTCTCATCCAGAATAGTTAAGTCTGGGGTGTTATGTGGCAAGGGACTTTCTGTTTGAATTCTAATGTCCCATAGCATTTTAGTTTTTTCATTTTCTACTGTTTTCTCTATTTTATGGTCCCGCCAGTTTTTGCTGATAGGCAAATGGTATTTCTTTCAGATCTTCCATTGTACTATTGATGCTACTTTGTCATGCCATTGTTTGTATCAGTTTGTGCAATCTTCTTGCAAAGCTACCCAGGTGATGCCTTGTTTCTTCAGCTTCTTTGCAGAGGCAGCACTTGTTGTCTCTTGCTGTCTTCTCAATTCTGGCTTTGTATGCATTTGTTCTTAAGGCTTGGTCTTATTGCAGCTATAATTAGTACCTCTTTCTCTTTTTTCAACTTTTCCTGCTCTTAGCCACTGCCAGGTCTTTTTGTTATCTGTTTTCCCCAATATATTTAATAATGTACTGATCAAGTAATGCTTTTTCTTCCCATGCCACTTTTCTATTCTTCATTTGGTCTTTCTTGTAGGCCAGTTTGGTTTCTCCAATAAGCCTTCCTGGTATACTAGCTTCAGTGCATCTTTTTCATTATCCTTCAGATGTTCTTTCAATGCTCCTTTTTCTTCTTCAACATCTGATATATTTGCAACATTCTACTCCCACCTGTTTTCCTTGGTAAGAAGAGTCTATTAACATCTATGGTGGATGAAGTAATGGTTCATTATTATTTTTCTGCTCTTCCTGTTCAAGGATTTACTTCAGCTTGAATCAAGTCCTTTATTCCAGCTGTGTATCTAATGACTGGAATTGCTCAGGTGTGTATTTCCTTGATGATGTTTTCTTCACTAAGTTTGGACTTTAAGATCTTCTTCACTTCACTCTCTTGATGTATTCACTTCTAACATTTTTCTTGACTTCAGTTTACTTGATGTTGTCAACATTGAAAGATGCCAAGATATTTGCAGTGATTGACTTCACCCAGATTCTTGATGTTATTTTCATAGGGCATCTTAATTCCTTCAGTCTTCACTATTTTTTCTCATTTGATGGTGAGCATAGCACATTTGCCCAGTCCAAAATAATAATAATAATAATAATGATGATGATGATGATGATGATGATGATGATGATGATCTGCTTCCATCCTGCGACGATATCTGTAATACCATCAAATATCCACATCTGCCTATCCCAGCTCCTGGGGAAGGACTCGATAGGTAGACAAAAATGCCAAATCCAGTCTGAACATCTGGCTGACTGTGCGATGATCAATAATAATAATAATAATAATAATAATAATAATAATAATAATAATAATAATAATAATAATAATATAATAATAATAATAATTTACATATTGTGCTTTAATTTGATTTGGAGCTCTCTTTATAATGGTTGTCATATTTCACTGCTAGCTATCTGCCCTGGGAAAGGTTCAAGTCAAGGTTAAACAATCTCTGGGTTGCAAGCAGCCCCTAGAACAACCCAGATTGCACCATCATAACCTGTGAACAAAGTAGATGTTTTTTTTATTTTTCTTGGTCTGACATTTTTCCTGAGTTTTGTTATAAAATAAGGTCTGAAATTGTTATGTTGCCTCTACAAGGCTTAAGGTACTTATTTTGTCCCCCTAGAACAGGGGTGTCAAACTGCCGACCTGTGGGCTGGTTTCATCATACGGAAGCCGCGCCCACCCCATTGCCGCCAATGAAAAAAAAGTTGCAATACGTTGCGACACGTCATGTGACATGGCGAGTTTGACACCCCTGCCCTAGAACATTCTTCCAAATAGAAGTCAGTAGCTTAATGTCTATTCTGATGACATCAACCCATTAGAAGAGTTATTTAAAAAACCCTAATAAATAATCTATGTGTGGTGTTTGGGTCAGTGTTTACTCCTGGCAACTGCCTGGACAAGTTCCTGCAATTTACTTGGCATTACCTGCTTCCTAGGTCTGAGAGAGAGTGACTGGCCCAAGGTCGCCCACCTCCATGCTTAAGGCAAAACACGAATCCTTATCCTGTTGCCTTAACTCAGGCATGTTAAACTTGCGACATCACGCAACATCACACAACATATTGTGACTTTTTCCCCATTGACGGCAATGGGGTTTCCTCATGACACTTCTGGCCTGCGGGCCCGGCAGTTTGACACGCCTGCCTTAACTGCTATACCAAATGGGCTCTCCAATGGGAAAATCAATGGCATTTGGGAGATTGTTCTATTTTAATATTGGTTGTATTTTATTTTTTATATATAATACTATATGGCACCTTTGCGGATTTTGGAGGAAAGGTATGATACTACACTGAGAATATTTACTAAAGTATAATCTCTTTTAAAATGTTTTTATTTAATAAGCTACTTCTTTCTACTGTGGCTGTGGGCAGCATATATTAAAACAATTTTATAACAATACAAATAATAAATACTTGGAGAAAAATAAATAATCTCTGACAAATTATTCATCATACAAGGCAGTCATACATATCTCAGCGGAATATAATTCTAAAAGGCAGGTGCTACGGTATGATTGAGAAGGCACATTTCCTAGTTCCCATCAGGTGATACTATTTGAACCAGGGGTTTCAAACTCCAATGAATATGGGGATCGCATTGTATATAATATGCTAATTGATGAACTGCCTTTATGCACATGCAAAAATTCAGCAAATATTCCATATTAAAAATGAATTAAAACTTTATTTCTTATTTTGAACATACTAAGTAATAATATTCAATTTGCTCCACATGATGTTCCTGTTGCTGCAGCCAGATGTGTTTCCTTTTTGCCAGTAATTTTATAATTTATTATCCAAATTTGAATATTTCAAAAAATGATGGGTAGTGGTAAAATAAGTAATAAAATCATATCAGCAGTGATGATGCTACCAAACTTCTGCAAGAAAATAAGCAAGCTCGAAAAGCACCAAGGACCCCTCAAAAACACATCAAAATACTTAAATGTGTTTGTGAATGTGTGTGCATGCACGCATTCCACACTGACAACACAATTCCATTCTATTCTGGTTCATTGTGTCATTGGCAGGCAGAAGCAGAAGATGTTCACGTCAGTGCTGTGGGGGAAATAAGGGGAAGGCAGCACCAGACATGAGTTTGATGGTATCATGCAAGATATGTCTATGCAAAAAGTTCTTTTTCAATAGGCAACTGGACCTTCTTGTTTTTCTTTGAAGACGTTTCGCTTCTCATCTAAGAAGCTTCGTCAGCCTGATACTGTGATTTTGTGATTTTGTACACGTACTTTTTATCTGATTCATTTTTTAATAATAACTGTAGCTAAGGCTCTAACTCCATTGAAAATTTTATGGGAGTTGGACTTCCTGTGGTGACCTCAGGGCGGTGCGGAGGCAAGAGGACAGTCTCTGTCCCCTAACTCCAATCTTTCTACAATTGGAGACCCTTCGGGGGCACAGAAAAGTCTGGAAGGCTATGTGTGAGAAAGGGTGAAGCCGGAAGAGTAACGAGGTGAGAGGCGATCGCCCGTTACAACAAAGGAAAACCCCTAAATCCAGCGTGGAAATTTCTGCCATCAACTGATGGCGGATCTGAGGCCCTGACAAAACCACAGAGGATGCGGAAGCAAAGAGGAGCTTAACAGACTGTGTTAATGAGTGAGCTGAAATAATCTAAAATATCTCTAAGAAATAAGAGAAAAGTCTAATAAGATCTACGTGTCTATTAGGGCGGATGTTAAAAGGAAGCTCAACTGGTGAGGGAATCCTCAATGCAAGCGACGACCTGGCGGGAAGAGCCGTGAGTTGACAGATTTAATAACCAGAAGATTAACAGGAGGGAGACACGAAAGAAAGACCTTGTGGCAAACATTTGAGCGCAAACACGAGGAAGACGGTGGAGGATTAAGGAAGAAAAAGCTGAGAGACGGTGACGAAGTTGGAGTTGGTAGAGCCTGTGAGACGAGAAAAGTGAAGGAAGAAGATTGAGAAGCAAAAAGAAAATGGCGATTTAGGAGGAACGGAGGAGTGAATGGACTTTTGGAGAAAGTGGTTGGAGAAGAAAGTTGGAGGCAGACCTGAACGTGGTGAGGATTCGGAAAGCCAAGGAGACAACGAGAATACGTATTTAAGTGCAAAAGAGAGCGGCACGCAGTAAAAATCCGAAGGGTGAAAGAGACGGTGAGAGGAAGCGACAGGAGATGAAGGCGAAAAGAACGGATTGACGGTGAGAGAGGCGAGATTGGAAGGAAAATCCGGAGCTTGATAGGGACGGGTCTTCAGTCAAGAGAGGCAAGAGAGGAGACGAGAGTGAAAGGAACGGATTGACGGCTGGAGAGACGAGGTCAAAAGGAAAAACCGGAGCTCTGTTCCAACACATTGAGGACATGAAATTTGGAAAGAAATTCGAGAACACGATAAAGGCAATATGCAAAACACAAAGGGCCAGAGTGATAATCAACGGAGATAATACAAAAAGCTTTGAAATAATAAAGGGGTAAGACAGGGATGCCCAATGTCACCTCTACTTTTTATATTGACTTTAGAAGTACTATTAACTCAAATTAGAGCTAACAAAGAGATAAAAGGGGTACAGGTTAAAACAGAAGAGTATAAGATACAGGCATTTGCGGACAATTTGGTCTTTTTTATTGAGGAACCAATAGAGAGAGGAAATATTTTGATGAATGAAATAGAAAAATACGGAACAGTGGCAGGATTAAAAATTAACAGAGAAAAGACCAAAATGTTAGTCAAAAACCTAACCGAAAAACAGAAAAGGAAATTAGAAGAGAATCTGGAATTGCAAATTGTAAAAAAGATCAAATATTTAGGAATCTGGCTTAGTATAATGTGTTCCTCAATAAAAGAGGATAACTATAAAAAATTGATATTACAAATGAAAAAAGATCTTGAGACCTGGGGAAAATTACAATTATCATTATTAGATAGGATTGCGTTGATTAAAATGAATGTATTACCAAGACTACTATACTTATTTCCCGATAAAATTAGAGAATTTTTTTTTGAGGAATTGGACAAAATAATAAACAAATTTATCTGGTCGGGCAAAACAGCACGGATAAACATGAAAATATTACAAGATAGTAGAAGTAGAGGTGGACTTGGGCTCCCAAAATGGAAAATTTACTATCAAGCAGCTGGACTACTCTGGATCAAGGATTGGATAAACCTAGATAATAAAAGGGTGTTAATGATCGAAGGGCATGATTTACAGGCTGGTTGGCATGCCTTTCTATGGGGGAAACATAAGAAAATACACACATATTTTTATCAATATCAGATAAGAGATGCACTGATTCGGACATGGGAAAAAGTTAAAAAAAGACACTATAAGAAAATCCCAAACTGGATTTCACTGATGGAGGCAATGATCCACCCTAATACTCTGGATAAAAAAAGATGATTAGATACAAAGAACTATTAGATAACCAAGGAAACCTCAAATTAAGAGAAGAATTAGAAGAACAAGGAATAACCATAGACTGGTTACAGATCCAATCTAAAGATAATAAGGATATGGAAGAGCACGGAATAAGCCAGACCCCACATCAACTGGATAAAATTTTAACAAGTAAGGAAGGAAAATTACTAACAAAAACTTATAAATACTTATTAGAGGTAGATTTAGAGGAAGAAATAGTGAAAGGGCCAATGATAGCGTGGGCACGAAATGTGGGCTGAAATATAAATAACTGGAAGAATGGGAAAGATTATGGAACATAAATTGCAAACTGACACTATCAACTGCATATAGGAAAAATCAATATAAAGTGTTCTATAGATGGCATTTAGCACTGGCGAGATTGGCCAAAGTGTATAAAAAAATGAATCCGGAATGTTGGAAATGTAAAAATAAGGAAGGAATATTTTATCACATGTGGCTGTGCCCTAAAGCAAAAACCTCCTGGATACAGGAGATAACTAAGGTGCAAATTGAACTCAAACCAGAACTATTTCTTTTGGGCATAATAAATTTAAAGATGGAAAAACAACTCCAATACTTCATTATACATATATTAACAGCAGCCCGCATAGTATATGCCAGTGATGGTGAACCTTTTAGAGACTGAGTGCCCAAACTGCAACCCAAAACCCACTTATTTATCGCCGGTTGCCAGATGGGCGTGGCCCACTGGGTGGTTGTGGCTGTGGTGGTCATGGCAGACTGGGTGGGTGTGGTCACCTCGATGTTGCTTGTGCGGAGGGATGCCTGCGGGGGCCGGGCAGGGTTGGGGAGATCCAGGGGGTCTCTGGCAGGTGGGGCGGTGGGCAGGAGGCTCATCCTGCGGGGTGAGGTGAGGCAAGGCGAGGCAAGGCAGGGGTGCCATTGTCGCAGGGCAAGGTGAGGCAGGGGCCGGGGCGGCTGCTGCCTGATACCATTGGCCCCCTGCACACAGAGGCCAGCGAGCACATAGGTGCTGGGATGCATCCGGCCACGTGGGACCTTGTCGACTTAGTGGGCAGCTGGTTGAAGAGGGATAGTTGCCATCTCCGGGGCATGGTGCGTGTGCCCACAGAGAGGGCTCTGAGTGCCGCCTCTGGCACGCGTGCCATAGGTTCGCCACCACTGGTATACACCCAGTGTTGGAAGGATGAAAACATATCTACAAACGATATGATTATATACAAAATTCTAGAATGCGTGGAAATAAATAAACTTACGCTAGAATTAAAAGACGAGGCAACAGAATTTTATGCATTATGGAACAAATGTTATAAATGGCTAGAACAGAGAAAGAAAAAGATATGATTACTGATGTAAATAAATTGTAAATAATATATATGAGATGTATAACACAGTTCTGTTAAAGGAAAAAAATGTATTTTTTTTTTTTTTGGTGTATAGTGAAAAAAATAAAAATTAAAATTTATGGCAGTTATTTGGTCTTCTAATTTTTGGTTAAGTGAAACTTGCTTTTAAATAAATCTGCAGAGGATTGAACTACAAGCAATTAAAATCTCTCAATGTAATATGCTTGGCAACAGTAGATTCTAGAGTTTTTTTCTTAAGTTATTTATTTGCTTACTGCCCCTTCTCTAGCTTGCTATATTCATAGACCCCATGTCCTAGTGACAAATGTTCAATCTCTAATATGCATTAGAGAAAGCATATGATTTATCTTTTCCAAGTAATCTTCCAAATTTGGGAGAACCCTAGAAAAAATATGGCTACTTTAACAATTTAAAATCATATACTTTCTAAATGCTTCCCCTTGTTCCCCTTGTTCTATGCACAACAGTAGTGATCTACTTTTTCTTGCATTAATTAGTTAAGGGACAAAGCTTGGTCTTTTAAATATAAACTGATGAGATCCTGTGGTACGTTAGGATTGCTCTGGAAAACTAAAAGTAGTGCTTTTTTGAAGAATTGCCTTGAAGCCTAATGAAAATGAACCAATGATATAGCACCCCCTCTGAGACAACAAAACAAAATAGTAGTTCTCCTTAAAATAATTTAAAAATGTAGTTTCATACATACATACACACATATGTATATATGGAGCAAAATAAAATCATGCCAGGTGTTTATATAGGAAGTCAGGTTGCATAATTTTCAGTCATGAGGTCTGAAACAGAAGTTCAGAGGTCTCTAGTTACTTTTGCTCAGTATTATTGGTTTACTGAAATTCAGGGGTTTTACCTTTCTGAGTACGTGTGTAAGAGAAGAAAGAAAAACTAGATATTGTATTAAGATAACCAATTATGTGAGAGAGGAAATAACTCTTTTTTTCCACTGCTTTTATCAGATATTGTGGTCAACTGAGGCAATACAAAGCAACTTAAAATGCTGTTGCGTTTATTTTTGCTACAATCATTCCATCTCTGTTTACCATATTCAGTTAAATTTGCTTGTTTGCTACATCCTGCCAAAATAACCTCATTTACTCTTCAAAGGCTTCTATCAATGCTGCTGTAGAATTGCTGCTTCCCAAATACATACTTGGTTGTGCTCGGAGATGATAGCTTAATATATCCATTCACTTCAAAATAACCTATGGATGAAGTGCATTTTTGGAAAATTATACATTTGACAGGTTATTCTTTAATCTCTTGCAAGTTTAGATAATTGTGAATTTGGCATTCTTTCCCTTTAAATTCATCCAGTTTAGTTCCACGTAGAGCAGTCTTTTCCAGATGTTCTTGTAGACATTTTGCACAAAGTGGACTGTGGATTCAATGGCAGATCTAAGCACTAGCAGAATTAAGAAAAAAAAATCTTAATGTTTTAATATTAATAAATGTTAATAAATATTGTAGTCTCAGTGTTCCTTATCATTTGAATATTCAGATATTCCAAGCATTTTCATTTTCATTTTGTTTCCCTTACCAAGCTGTCTGTATTCGGAAACTTGCATTTTTAATTTGGATGTTTCTGATTTGACCAGTGATCGTAATGATTGCTGAATGCATCTGAAAAAATAGAAGGTGAGTGTCAATGCTTCTTTCATTAACATTCCTTCCCTCCCTCATCCCCCACTCACTAAGGATAATATTAACCAGTTCTTAGATAAGATACTATATAAAATACCGCTGTGCAGAAATATGATTTGGAGTCAGATACAGCATCTGTTCAGAAAATCTCCCTCTGCATCTAACATGTGTTCCCAGGAAAATCCTCATTTGATTTAAGACTAGCTAAAGTCTAATGGCTCCCTGCTGTTAATAAATAAAGTGGAAAAATTAGGCAGCATGGCACCTTGATTCCTGCATGATTTTTACATTAAGAAACAAGGTTTTGGTTTGGCACCAAATTTTGTAACACAATAAATTATGTTAATTTACATAGGAAAAGAAAAGAGGGCCAAAGATTACTTTTTAAAAATATTTAATATTTGCAATTAGCTTGATTCATCTTAGACTTCAACTCTAGGTATTCTGAAATATTTTGAGGGTATTTATTAATTAAGGCATGTATGGATAAAGCACCACTGATGTGCCAGATAGGCACTTGGCTTGATAATGTTTGATGAGTAATATAAATCTACTTTTGACAATTTTAGAATTACATTTTGTAATGAAGAACTACTGTCTTCCAATTCTCACTTCAAAATGGGAGCTAGTAGAAACATAGCTAGTGAATAAGTACAATGACATTTGCAGCAATGTTATCAAAGCGTTCTTGAGTTTCAGGTTCCTTAAACAGTTTTGTTTAATAAGATATCTGAATGCATTTTTATAATGCACACTATTTTCGTAGTATTTTTTTCAGTGATGACAAGTTAGGGGCTTTTATCTTTTTACTAAAGAGAAGAAATACAATGGCAGAAGACTTAAATCTGTGTTCTCAAGAAACTATTGTGGATGCCAAAGACATTGAGTGAATTATATGAATTCTTTTATGCCTCCCGAAGCCCCAAATTTACAAAGATAAAGAAGGTGAAAATTTTAGGTGTATCTCCCTTTATAAATTCACTGCCATGTTTCTATGATTATTGGAACTGGAAAAAAAATGTGGAGCAGCAGAAAAAAATACTAAAAAAGCAAAAAAATTGTAGACAATGCTAAAATGAAATAAAAATGTAAAATGCAATTTTGTATTTCAGAAAAGTTTAATATATTCAGTGAAGCTTGATTCTACAGCTACTTTTTCCACTGTAGGTGCCTGGAAAGCAATACATTTGTGCTAATATAAATAAAGATGGTAAATTCCACTTTCATTTTTTTGATAGAAGGATTTCTAGTGTTAAGACCAGAAAACTCTTGAGTTTTGGTGAAATTAGTACAATGATAAATAACCTTATGTGTGTTTTCGGTAGAACAAATGTCTGTGGGGAAAATGTTAACATTTCAGCTCAGTTATAGAGAGCTGCTTTAAAATTTTTCTTTGTCAGCATGAGTCAATGTAGAGTAAGCAAGCAAATGTGTCTCCTTGAAAAATAAGGCTTAATAAGATCTTATTTATGAATATATGAATAGTTTTGTAAATATTGCATCTGAAGTTTATGAATGATCTGACACTGACAGGATGAAATGAACTATGCAATTTTATTGTATTAGATTTAATAGGTCAGAAGAGGAATGCAAAGTAGAAGTGACCTAGAAAACATTTCTAAGTCAAAGTACAGAAAAATAAGTTATTGGCTTCTTTCTCACTTCTTTATATTCCCAAGGGCAAAGTCACACAATTTTCTGCTTACCCCAACATTTTCTTTATTTAAAAAAATGTAGCACTCCGTCTGAAATATACGATTTAGGGCTTATTTCATAACGTAGAGGAGAGTACATATACTTTGTATAACAGTTATTCCTTCACTTGCCTTTCTATTTTTTTTTTTGTGTGGCCTCATGTAAATTAAGGAGCTGTTTACTGAGTACAATTGTTGGCCTATAAATATATAAGTAATGCTAAAGCTCATTGTCTGAAAGAGAGCTTCTAGGAAGATTCATTCTTTCAATGAAAATATATTTACTTAAGTAAACAATGGGGATAACTTGTTGTTTGAGATATACAGCAATACAAGTAATTTTCAAAAAATGATAATAAAAATAAATGGATACATTAAAATACATTAGAAAGGATGGAGAAATTGTAAAAGTCTTGTGCTGCAAAGTATAGGAAGGAAGGGACAGACTAGTGGTACCAGGCATGTTTTTCTAGAGAGAAAATTGCATAAGATCACAGAGCACTTTGTTCTATTATACCAAGCATCCATCTAACCTAAATTTTTAATGGCCTGCCAGGTATTTTTAAGAAAAGGAACAAGTTGGAGAAAGCATTCCTAGCAGTTAGTTTTATATGTATAGAAGTGACATCTCTTCTCCCTTAATACAGAGATGTGATTCATAGTTTATTAATAAAATTATTATTTGCCAGTTACTGTTAAGGATTCTTAAAGACAGAAATATTAAAATATAGAAAATGGTATCATTATAAAAATCCTCCTAAGAAGATTAAACAGGAGAGGAAAAAAATATTTTAGAATTATATCAGTACAGGAAAAGCAAAAGTGTTTTAATGATCCGAGGTTTTAGTTACCATAACAAATATAAAAATATATAGAACATAAGATATCCATGTTTAAAATAAGTAATAAATAGCTAATAGCTATTGATAGATTTACCTTTTACAAATATATTTAAGTAGTGTCTATCTTGGCAATTTTTGGAAACTAATTGCATATTTCATGAATGATAGATGAACACAACCTCTGGCTTTCATTCAACTTGGAGAAGTTACTTGTCTTTGCCACTTTTTCCATTGTCAGAAGAGGAAAGAAATTACTTACAGAGAGGTGGTTTTTTTTCATTTCCCCCTTTTTAAATTCTAACATAGGATGTGCCTTTCAAATTGATAAAATCAAGCTGGAACAGACATATCTATATATCATTATTCTATGTTCTGTTTAGTATTCTGTAGCTCTCAGCTCCTCACAGCTGGAAAGTAAGATGAGCTCAATATTCTACACAAGTGATGTTTGATTTCTGAACCTGAGCAGGATGCAGCATTATAGCTATTGAATCCATATCCAGACTTAGTACTCCTCTTACCAGGTGTTTGGTCAAACTGTCGGGAAAGTCATTACTTTACAAGTTTCAAGGGAATGTATTGATTCCTGTTGCAACATAACTATGTTTTACTTCATTTCACCCTATGTTTGATGTGAGTTACTGTTTTTGTTCTCATTCTTAAGGTGTATAAGTATGGTGAAAGTAGAATATTATAACAAAATTATGGTAATTTCAGATTTTAGATGACTGGACTTTAAGGTGGTAAACCTTTAGCCCTCTAGGTGTTCTCAAAAGACAACAAATAACATCTGTTCCTATGAACCATGCTGGGTAACTTGCTAGAAATTGTAGTGAATGTAGAAAAGCTGCAGCAAAAACCCTCATCCCTCTGCTGTAGACACTTATCTCCGTACCTGTTCTCTTTGTTACTTCTTATGTCATGGACTAACTAGAAATAAAACTGACATTTCCCCAATCCAAATCACATGAGGTACACCTGAGCTCTAGGGATCAGAAAATTCATTAAAGAAAAGGACCGCTACTAGAATTTTCCACCATCAAATGTGAAGGCTGATTCTTTTGTCACTAGCAAATAGGAGGACATTTCCTGCTTCATTAAAAGAGAAACCAACACTAACTGGCAGACTTTTTATAGGCTTGTTGAAAGCTCTTTTGATAGGATGTCAGGTATCGTCAGTATGCTGATAATATTCAGTGGTAGATCTTGATCCCTTGCTAACCAGTTGATATTGTTAAAGTCTTGCCCCAGTGTCTGGAAGCTGTGCTGCTTTGACTGGAGAGGAAAAGATCTCAAGCAAAACCCTTACAAGTTTGAATGGTTGGGGATATTTGGATATGAAGATGCTTCACCTTTAGCCATGAATGGGGTTATATTTTCCCCTCCTAGGACTGGTATATAGTTTGGACTGGTTCACAGTATGATTTGATGGAGCATACTGTATGTGCTCTAGGTCCTATCAATTAAACAGTGTTATCTGATGAGACCCAGGAAGCCTTTGCAGCACCAGTCCCTTCAGAGATACGTATGGCTTCCACCCTTACCTTGATCAAAGTAGCTCTTAGACCTGGCTGTTTCCTCAGACCTTGGCCTAGATCGGGTGGCAAGCCTCTATAGGCAACAGTTGGTTTGTGAGAATTCTGTCTTATTTTTCCAGATGTCTTCTTTTTTTGAATTGTTTGTATATTGTTGTTTGGATTGCATATTAAATTAATAAAATAAAATTGACAACATGATTTCAAACAGGGGTAGTCAACCTTGGCTCTTTTATGAGTCGTGGACTTCAACTCCCAGAATTCTGGGAGTTGAAGTCCATGACTCATAAAAGAGCCAAGGTTGACTACCCCTGATTTCAAACTACATACCACATATTACATTTACATGTTCTAAAGCACTGAACTGTTTCAGTGTAACTACTTGACAGAAAGAAAACCATACAACAAGTTACAGTTACACTATTTTCTTATACTGCCAAATAAGGTAAGAAGCCCCATGTATGTAAGAGGAATACATCTTGTAGCTTCTCTTTAGTTCGTAAATTAGGAATAGGAAAAAGTTACAGCCTACATGGGGCTTGTTGCTTTTCCCTGGTAGTGCAGAAAGGAGCAGTGCTCTTGGATTACCTACATTTAAAACAAACAAACCAATATAAAAATTGTAGCAATTTCTGATATCCCAGCTGAGCATTAAATTCTGTGGCTGTGATGCCTTCTGAACAATTACAGCTCACAGCAGTCCAAATGAAAATGTTTGTTGAAAACAACATGTGCATAATTAAGGCTTAATGAGCCCTTGTCTGTTTGGAATCTGCAATTAGATTTATAATAGAAAATACTAGCAAATGCCAAATCATTTTAAAAGAAATTGCAATGAAAGGTAATTTTGTTGTAAATCTTTAGTAATACTGTAATTGAATGAGCTGGATGTATTGCAGGAAAGGCTGGTGAAAGCATTGGGCAGGTGTGTATTGTGCAGGTTTATCTTATCTGTGTTTTCCTATCTTCGAAGCTGTCAGTTCCATTCTTAACTGCTGAGCAAAACTACACAACTTCTCTGAAATGAACATAGATTCAATCTGTTTTTCTCCCACCAAGCCATTAATTAGTTGGACAAATCTGCTTTTACATTGTTTCACCAACATATTTTAAATGTATTGTTGGTTGTAATGGTAATAATGGAGTATCAAGTACAGAAGCACAATAACTTTTAAGGATTCAAATATTTTAAAGTTTTACAAGCTGTTGAAATTGCTGAATGCTAACATTTCCTTATTCTGTCACAGCATGACTCACAAAGCCAGATAATATCTTTAAATGTATGTTTCCCTCTATTGATTTAGGCAGCTTCAGCCAAAGCTGTTTATTTACTTCCTGCATTGGATACCATGCCTTCCTTCCAAATGCCCTTATAAAATGTAAAATATAAAAATATATAAAATGAAATAAATAGCAATATGAAACAGTTGAGCTAATTTATAATAAACCCTAAAATTAAATTTTGTAGAGCCAGTTTGGTGTAATGATTCAGACACCAGGCTATAAACCAGAGGATTGTGAGTTTTATTACCATCTTAAGTACAAAGCCAACTGGGTGACCTTGGGCCAGTCACACACACTCAGTCCTTGAAGTAATAGCAAACCACTTCTGAAAAACTTTGTCAAGAAAACTGCAGGGACTTTTCCGAGTAGTCACCAGGAATCAACACTGACTCAAAGGCACAAAATAAAAATTAAAAAGCTTACTAATAAACAAGTCTAACTAATAAAAAGTAAAAGTTTTTAAAGATATGAGAAGACAAGAATAGATGCATAAAAATAGGAGAAAGATATTAAGACTTGGAGTCCTAAAATATTTTCGGAGCAAGTTTTCTGAAAGATCATCAGCACCCAGGCTATATTTAACATTAGCATCAAAACTGATTAGTACCACATACAGAGACCTTAACAAATGTGTATGTGTGACATATTTGCATTAAAAATATACAAATCTCTGAAATGAATCCTATACAGACTGGGGCAAAATAAATATCTAAATATTCTTGATTTAATAACTACTAATTAAATTAATTGTTTGTAACATGATTTATTTACCTCCTGTACAAAACTGATTCCTAGCTTGGTATACAAACTATTTCTTTGTTCTACATATAGATGACTGTCAATTACAAAAATATGTAGTATAGCTCTTTCCAGCAGATGGAAACCAAGAAACTATATGGGATTTATGATTGTCAGGAAACCCTCCAAATGTCTTCTGAAGTTCATTTGGATCCATCCCCCGCCCCGCCTGCCCACAGGGCCACTCACCGCCTCCAGGACCCGCCGCAGATTGCCCAGGCAGCCCAGCAGTGCTATGGCGGCCACGCCCTCTGCCCGCGCCCTGCAGCATCAACTCTGCACGGTGGGGTGTGAGGGCAGAGTCTTGTCTACGCTGCCTGGCTGCCATGTCCTTGGCTGCGCTGCTCTGCCTGGGCCACGCTCAGGGGCGACTCTCCTTCAGGTGGGCTGCTGGAGAGGAGAGGGGAGGCGAGGCTGGGGCAACGGCATGTGTGCCCACAAAGAGGGCTCTGAGTGCCGCTTCTGGCACCCATGCCATAGGTTCGCCACCACTGCCTTAAACCATGAAGATCTCTTTTACCATCTCAGCTGTCTTACCTTCACAGTGAAGACTTTTCAGTAAAAGCTGTACTATCTGAGGCAACTGGCTTAGAAAAAGAATTTTGCATGAATATATTTTTTTGCATGCCATAGTTAAGAGACTTTTGATGAGTTAAAATGAGTTCAACAAAAAGATGTTCACAGTATAAAAAAGTACATAACAATAAACAATCCATCTCCATATTAAATCACATATAAAATAAAATCAGAAAGCAATAAAAATAGATGGTGACCTCTGTAAATCAAAGATTCTCTTAAAAAGTTCTATTTGTAATAATTTCCCAAAACCTAACAAGGTAGGAGCCGATCAGATTTCAGGAAAGATGGAATTCCATTATATTGTCAGCACACAGAAATGTACACCCATTTGTGTGTACATCTTAATCTCATGGAAATGAGAGGCTACTAATAGATTATCCTAAGAGTATTGCCTTGGGTTGGTCAAAATTGAGCAGAAATAGTTGGAAATAGCTTAGTGACAAGCTACATAGGGCTTTGCAAGTCAAAAATATTTCTTGGAATTGTACATAGACACTAATAGGAAGCCAATGCAGAGTCTGAAGCACAGGTGCAAAGTGCTTATGGCAGCAACTATCCATTAGCAACCAGACTGTGGCATTCTGAACTAACTGAATCTTCCCTGTGAGCTAAAAGCCAGCTCATGTAGAGCACTTTATAATAGCCCAACTGAGATGTGTTAAGGGCATAAGTTATATAAATACATAGACTGATCAATCATAAAACGTAACAGCACTCAACTCCTTGCTAACTATAATCTTTTCTTTGACTATACAAATGTTTTCTCTGCAAACCACCATTTGTTGAAGCTCTCACATTACCAGAATTCCTACTACTAATAATAAAAACTCCCAATCCCAGTATTCTCTTCTCCCCTCCCCTCCCCTCCCCTCTTTACTTTGATCTGCAGGAAACAGGAGCCCTCATCAACAGTCCTTAGCTGCCACCAAGGATGTACAATAAAAAATCCTCACTGTATTAATCCAGTTAACAATTCCCAGAACCACTTGTCCTTTGCTTCTAATATAACTTCTCTTGGGAAGTTGTCCATATAGGGATTGTCTATACCAGCGGTTCCCAACCTTTTTGGCATCAGGGACTGGTTTCATGGAAGACAATTTTTCCACAGACCATAAGGGGTAATGGTTTCAGTTTCGCTTGCTTACCCGCCACTCATCTCCAGCTGTGCAGCCCAGTTCCTAACAGGTCATGGACCAATACTGTTGTCTTTGTAGTGGCCCAATATGGGGGACAGCAGCATTCAGCAGGGACTACTGTGCATACCTTTCCAGTTTTACCATAATTTTCATACCTTCGTTTTTCATTATCTTTCAGTTACCAGCATGTGACTGCTATTCTGTCACAGCACACTATGCAAGGAGGTGATCTGTAGCATTTGCAGGGCTTTCTTAGGATGTCATCAACAAATCACAATTTTATTAACGAATCTGCACTATTGTGCAATCACTCCTGCAAAACTACCCTTTTCCATAGGAAATCTGCACTGCCGCAAAAATTACACTAAATGCAGATGTTATATTCTGGGGTAAAACATTGACAGGGCAACCCTACATATGTCTTATTCAGAAATAAAACCCATGAGTTACACTGGACTTGTTCCTAGTAAATATATCTAGGATTGTAGACTATCATTCTAGCACTGAATCTTATCTTCTGTTGTCAGTAGAGCACAGCGTAAAGCTAAATCATTATTATTTCCTTTGCCTGGTTTTTCATTTTCCAAGTCGTTACTTTTTTTCTATTACATTTTTTTTTAAAAAAATACCCTTTTTTCCATTTCAACAAAAATACCACTTTCAAAATCATTCACTTGCTTAATTTGTATGATATCTCAGTGTCCTATTAGTGTTTATACCAAGCAGAATGATAACTCTTATTTCCCAAACTTAAAATGAATCTAGAATTTTATTTGACCACCATAGGACATATCCTGGAATATCTTTCAAATTGTTCCACAATATCTACTAATGCCACAACATTTTTAACCACTGTCCTTTACCGAGATGTAATTCAGCAGATGGCACAACTGTTTCTTCATCCTCCATCTTGTTTGCTTCCTTCCTGGGTTGACGTTTCCATTTAACATTCTTGTGAATTGTAACTGTCATCTTGTTCTCTATAAGGCACCTGTCAGCATGTTTTGCATATGTCAGGTGCACAGTTTTGTTAAAATAGGGGTATTGTGAAGTTTTTTTGTCTCCTTGTTGCCATCTAATAGTCATTTGGAATTTTACACTCAGGTATTAAAACCATTTTTTTCAATGGCCAAACTGTAGTTGGCATAATAAGAATGTAGTGCATTATCAGAGGAAAAGGAAACAGGCTAATTTTTTTTAAAAGTGTTTTCTAAGTATGCTAAGTCTACCTGATTTACAGTAGAAAATTATACCTGTTTGATATTTTCAACTAAATTTGGCTGCCTGCGTATCACAATATACTGCTCTGTTGTCCCTATGATGAAGTACTGTTATTTTATTGTACATTGTTTATGATTATGATGAAACATTTTAAGCTGGAATTTTTATTAAATTAAATTAGATTTGGCTGCTTAAAGAAAGTTTAAAGAAAGCAAATATATCACCCTTAATTCCAGATAATATGCATAAGAATGCATCACAAAAATCATTGCCTTCAGGAGAATTTAGCTTGTTTTTGTACAAGTGTTTTGGGTGAAAAGTTTGCAAGACAAAACTGAAAGGCTTCACCTTTTCTCTAGGCAAGTCAACCAGATCTGTACTTAGGAACGCCATTCCATGCTAAACATCAGCATTAAGCTGTGCTTCTAATTATCACTATTTTGTTTAAGTCAGTTAACTGGGCTCTTCTATTTAGGTTCCTTCCAGATAAGACCAATACAATGCATTGTTTACTTCATTGCTCTCTTTTAAAGTTTAAGATCTTGATTGGACTAAGGAAGATTGTAGCATTGTCCTCCCCATCCCCTCCACACACACACATGAGTTTTGCATAAGAATGGAATCCATGTGAACAGAGACATGAACATAAAATTGGTACAAAGGTAATGATTAAGAAGAATTTAGTCATTTGTGGACAGACTCATAAAATAGCTTATATCAGGGGTGTCAAACTGCTGGCCCGCAGACCAGATGCGTCATGCCGAAACTGCGACCACCCCATTGTCGGTAATGGAGAAAAAGTGGCTTACATGAACAAAATAAAGGAGGAAAATATAGGACTTCCATGCAACCAGTAGCCACCCTAAAATTTCAGGAGAAGTCACCTCTACAAAAGTATTAATTGCTAATTTGGAAGAGAGATTAAATATTGGGATTGGTATTTGCTTTTATAGAATTTTATTACTGTAGAGGATCTGTGTTTCTAAGTTCACATGTGACAAGGAGCACCAATCAAATTTCCAAAGACAGTTTCAAACTAGTATTTTGAGTTTAGTCAAGCTAAAAAAATATCAGGTAGTCATACAAACAAACCACAGCTGAGGTAAAGAAACCACATTTTTAGTGTTATGCCTCACTTAACCCTAATGTTAACTCTCACTTAAATTTGAGCATGCAGCTCTGTTGTGGACAATCTGTATGAGCTGCCTGTAAGGTAATAAAAATGCCAATATAGTATCTGGACCTCTAAGTTGAAATACACAATAGATCTAAAAACAATGAGACCCTAATAGACTGTAGGAAAAGCCTATGTTTTGTTAGTAATAGATACTGAATGAAGCAAATTCCTATATGTGGAAGTTCAATCTATAATTAATTATTTCATGTTTGAAGTGTTAAAGAACCTTTCTTTAGTTTAAGACAGGGGTGTCAAACTGCTGGCCTGTGGGCCGGACGCATCATCCAGAAGCCGTGCCCACCCCATTGCCAGCAATGGCAAAACCGTCCCGATACGTTGTGCGATGTCATGTGACGTCGCGAGTTTGACATGTCTGGTTTAAGACAATAATGAAGACTATTTCTACTCATTTTTAAGCTTCAACCTTAAGCTGATTACTTATAGCACCTATTGAAAAATCTCAGTATTACACTGGACATTCCTTTATTTGCATTTTTGTTTACCAGGGTCTTTCTGTTTCTTCTCATTTGTGATGGATCTTCTAGACATCACCCGAAAAATTTTAAATTCAGTATTTAATCTGTGCTTTTATGGACAGCTTTTTTTTTCAAATCAAGCTTTCTGTCCATTAAGATATACCTACTAGTACATATGGAACAAAACTTCAAAGCATGAGGACAAAACCTGATAAACAGTTCTGTTTAGTAACTGTATTTCAATTATAGGAGAGTTTGCTTATAAAGATTAAAGGAAGATTATAGTTCTGGCTCATTGGATATCACATCTTAATTTTAACGGCAGTTGAATTGTATGTAGTTAGGTATGAATAAAGGTCACATTTCGTTTTCCACTTTCATAGCTTTTCAGAACAAAGTAGTCTCTGTCTTTTGAATTACCAAGGCACTAGAGAACATTTCAAACAACTTACCAAGCATTACTGGTTGAATTGGTATTTCTACTAGTTCTATCAGTTCTATATAGCAGTGTTCCAATATCGCAGGAGCTGCCACAAAGAAGAGGGAGTCAAGCTATTCTCCAAAGCAACTGAAGGCAGGACAAGAAGCGATGGATGGAAACTAATCAAAGAAAGAAGCAATCTATAACTAAGGAGAAATTTCCTGACAGTTAGAACAATTAATCAGTGGAACAACCTGCCTCCAGAAGTTGTGAATGCTCCACCACTGGAAGTTTTTAAGAAGACACTGGACAGCCATTTGTCTGAAATGGTATAGTGCAGGGGTATCAAACTCGCAATGTCACGTGATGTGTCGTGATGTATCATGAATTTTTTGCCATTGCCAGCAATGGGGTGGGCGCAGTTTTGGTATAATGCATCCAGCTCATGGGCCGGCAGTTTGACACCCTGGTATAGGGTTTCCTGCCTGAGCAGGGGGTTGGACTAGAAGACCTCAAATGTCCCTTCCAACTCTATTACTACTACTACTGCTACTGCTACTGCTACTACTACTACTACTACTACTACTACTACTACTACTATTACTATTATTATTATATAGAGTGAATGCAAGATTTTGTTAGTGTAGCTTTATAATAAAATAGAATAAACTCATTTGGTCATGCTTTCCTGTCTGTCCTGCTTTGTAAGGTTGAAATCAGTCTTGCAAGTCTCTTCTGAGCCTTTTGCTCCGCCCACAATTCAGCTGCAAGCTATGATTATCTGTATCTGACTATACACTTGGCAGCATCTCTTGGCCCAGTTTCCCAAGGTCTTGCCCATGTATTATTACAGTAGTGGCCAAAATTGTGGAAACTTTTTGGGAAAAGTGTACAGTAGAAATGCCACCTTTGGTTAAGTTTCCACCTATTTTTCTTCTAATTTCTTGATAACTGTAGCCTTGTTCACTTAATAATACTATTTTACACCACTTTCTGGGAACCAGTCAACTCTTTACACCATTACTTTAATTTTATTACGTTTTACAAGCTCACTAAATGAAAGAGAGAAAAAACCAACCAACTTGATAGCGATCACATAACACACTGACAAATATCCTCCTCTCAGCTTCAATACATGACATCAATAACTGGATCCTACTGTGATCTGATTGGCTCATTGCCAAAACAAGATGACACCAGATTGGCTCTCTAAACACTCATGCTCATTGGCTACAATCAGATGAAGGAAAGCTACCTGATATCAACCTAAGCATGTTGTGCTTCCTTTTTCTGGTTACTTGGCTATAACTTTTCATAGCATATAGTACAGATAATTGAACAAACTATGTTGCATTACATTCTTGATTAAATTATCTTTCCATTGATATATAATTTTATGGTATTACTCCCAAAATAAGTGGTGTTATTAGCCATCAAACCTCAAATGTACACTTTTCCCAAAAGGTTTCCACAATGTTGGCCACTACTGTATACTGAATCAATACTACCAAGGCTAAATGGCTGTGGATGTTTGGACCACCCAGATCTGGAGATATTCCAGTT
This sequence comes from Protobothrops mucrosquamatus, assembly GCF_001527695.2. NCBI lineage: Eukaryota > Metazoa > Chordata > Lepidosauria > Squamata > Viperidae > Protobothrops > Protobothrops mucrosquamatus. The sequence goes on from NW_015386550.1 coordinate 1,035,281, forward strand.
TTGACTTTGGATGGTGTGGCAGTTCCCTATTTAAGGATAGGGAGGTCCCTTGTTAAAAAGTTACATCAGAAAGTCTCACTAAGGTATGTTCTAAAACGGGAGTTTGGGTGGCCACAAAAACATTGAAAACACACACACAAACACACATTTGAAATGAAAAACAAAAACTTTTCAAATGAATGCATTTACTGATTACAAATATATTATTTGGGGTGCTTGATCTCTCTAACATGCTAGTTACACTGGAAACAATATCTAATGAAATTTTAAAAATTTTCAGATATATGAATATATATACATCATGATCTGTTTTATTAATATCTATAATAATGAACTTGTTTGTAAAATCAGAAAACAGATATTTTGAAATTTTGTGAGCCTCTGTGGATTTTAAGATCCTAAGCCGTAGTTTGTTTAGCTTATGCCTATATCGAGCACTTCATGGATCCTCCTAATTTTTCACACCTTTGAAAAGTGAGGGAAGAGAGGTGTAGTTTCAGACTTGCAAAATTCTGTTACTATAACCTTATAATAAAGATAGAGCTAGTATTTTTGGATGTGCCTCTTATCTGAACTACCTAGCAAGGTTGACAGACCTTTTCCCTTCCATAATATCTGCCTGGCAAGATTGGTGGACTGTGTGTTCCATTGGTTAAACAATCTTTTCTATTGGGACCTTGGAAGGTGCCTTCTCTATAGCAGCACTCTCTAGAATGAAATTCTCCCAGATATTTGAACGGCCCCCACCCTACAGATATTTTGAAGAGCCTGGAAAACGTAGCTCTTCCATCCAAGCTTTTTCTTCTTTTTCCTTGTTCCTTTTCCTAACCAGACTTTTTTCACTGTTATTTCTATCCCTTTGTTTTGTGTTGTTTTAGCACTTTTTGTATTGTTCCTTGTTTGTAAATATTTTTAACAATTTGTAAAGTGCCCAGGGTCACACAGGCAGTTTATAAATTTAATAAATTATTGCTATTAATTCTTTGTAACTCTTACTCGTATCTAGAGATCATTTGAATTGCCTAGGAATCTTCTGAATCCTGTTTAACTGCATCTTTCTGGAGTTACCTAGGCGAGGCAGAATTACAGGTGTTCATGGGATAGGGGAGGGGAGCAAAACACATATATACCATTTATGACCATGCAGAGAGGGAAAGGGTCATGTCTGTCCTATTTCCCTCCCCCCCAGCTGACTTTGGGAACAACTAAAATCCACAATATACTTCTTTATTAGACACACCCTAAAGACCACCTTTGAGTGTATCTCCTGCTGTACCTTTGGAGCCAAGATTTCTGTCATCCTCTTGTCCTGTTGCCATGTAAAAATCACTATCTTCAGACAGGCAATTGTCCTTACAAAGCAGTAAGGAAGAGGAAAAAGGTAGGGTACAATAGCCAATAAAACGGAATCAGAAATGGTTGCATTATAGAAGAGCTGTCACAACCATGTGCCAGTGCATCTTGCAGTTTGGTACCTTAGGGCCCAGTGTTTTCTCTACAGCCAAAAGGAATCAAAACACATTTCTAAAAAGAAGTGTATCGGCATCCTTTTCACTAATATTCATCACTAAAAATAATATATATTCAAATACTGACAGTTCCTGTTTGCATAATCTCAAATTTTAGTGCTTTAATTTTGAGAGGGAAAAAATTGTTTCTGAATGGTTTCAGTTAATGTTAACTGTTGACAATCTTTGTGGATTTTTTATTCTATGCATCTTTTCTCTATGTATGTATGTATCCGCCATTTCCTGCAATTTACAGATATTGTTGTACATATATGAAATCATTACCATTATCACTTAAGCTTATTTGTTCTGAATTTTGTACATACATTAATGTGTTCAAAACATCCAAAATATTTTACTGAAAAAAGTTAGGAGGTAGCCTGTGATCTGCATAATGTGTTACTTACTGAACCAAAATCCAAGTAATGTATTGTGATTTGCCAGGAGCTCAGCAACTTTTGTTTTGCTGTTGTAGTAAGCTATATAAATGAATGAACTATTAATGATCATTTGTTCACAATGCACGGTTGGCAAGATGTATTTTGTTTGTCAAGTTACAGGTTAGACATGAAAAAGAGTGCCAGGCATCTAATCTCAGTAAATTGATTTATCAGAAATCTAAAGTTGCAGTGCTTGGGAGAATAATTTTCCATATAATATTTGGTAAGACCTCTTCCTAGCACTCAGTGTTTTTGCTATTTTTTTTCTTCCAGAGCAGTAGTATTAAAATAATTTTGATGGAGTTTGAGAAACCCAGGAAGAGAAAATATATGGTGCTTTCTAGGAAAAAAGCTTGATTTTTGCTTTTCTGTTTCTGCCATCCCTGTCCTATCATGATTCCAATCACTTTGCTGATGGCACATATTCCTTTTTTTATTGAAAAAAGTTTCATTTTATATTTATTTTGTCTTAATAGCATATATTTTCTTCTTGCTTGGTTATAGATATATATGTGTTTCACAACACTCAGATGATTGTGTTATATTATGAACTTCATGAGCATTGTGATTATTTTGTAAATGTTGGATTGTTGGAAATAATACTTTCTGAAGTGGTAAACATTTTAGCCATGTTCTTCCATTTTCTTCCTCTCTCTCTCTCTCTCTCTCTCTCTCTCTCTCTCTCTCTCTCTCTCTCTCTCTCTCTCTCTCTGTGTGTGTGTGTGTGTGTGTGTGTGTGTGTGTGTGTGTGTGTTGGAATGGAGTTTAATCTACTAAGTTTAGATAACACCATAGTGTTATTATTTTAAGGTGCTTGCTGTCATAACTGTATACTGTTTGCATACTCTTTCAAAGTAGGAGAGACAAGGTAAAGGAGGTGATGTAAAGACTTTGAGAAGCCACAAGCCCTTCCTCTTCTACATCCTTTGTTGGTGTTTTTTTTAATTTTTCTGTGTTTTGTTCATTGAAATTAAACTACTAGCGGACAGCTTAGTAGAGGAAAAAATACTGAAATAACTTTTGAGATCAAATTTTAACTCAATGATTTTGCTGCCTAGAATAAAAAGTATAGGTCCATCTGAACATTTCAGATACTAAATTGTTCTTTGAATGGCTATCACTCTTCATGTGGCACCCAAGGCAGTTGCTCCTGGGTAGAAGACCTCTCTATCAGTTGAACATTAGTGTTTTACTATGAATTTATAAAAGTCCACATTTTTTTATTTTGTAAGGAAAAACTTTAATCTCAAAATTGCTTTATCATGCAATGATACTCTCACAATGAAAATGAATTCAAGTACAAAACTTTTTCATAATCATTGAGCACATTAAAAAAGAATGTGGCATTGATAAATTAAACCTTTTTGATTAAACATGCAATCAAATGCATGCTTTTTTGAGAGGGGATTAAGATATCATGAAATGTATGGGATTTGTATCCAAACAGATGTTATAGGATTGTACTGTAAATCTTATTACTGAATCATAGAACCATAGAACGTGTGGAAAGAGAATTATAGAAACACAGAACAGAAAGGACTCATATAAGCTAAGAAATCCTTTCTCAGTGCAAGAATCCAATTTAAAGCATCCATTACAAATGTCTAAACAGCCTGTGCTGGAATATATCAGTGGTGAATGCTGCTTCTATCTAATTTACTGGTTTTAACATTGAACTGTTTTTAATATTCATTCAGATCTGTTTCTTCCAACTGTAACTTGTTATTCCCTTTTAGGACAAGAGAGAACATGTCACAGTTTTCTTTTCATTCATGCCAATTTAAAGTACTTAAAACGTGTTATTGACAACTACCTGTACCCAAGGCTGAATATATACAGTTCCTTCAATTTTATTTTCTGATCATTCCAATTGTCATTATTTGCACCTGTTCTAATTCATCTGAATCCACCTTAAAAATGTGATGCTCAGAATTTGATACTACTTTGGAATCATGAAATTAGCAAAGGAGTGGACTTCATAATTGTATTATTTCACCTTTTTTTCTTCTCCTTTTCTATTCCCCCAGTTACTTTTGAATGAACTGTTTCCTTCAGTCATATTCATATTGTGATTATGGCTCTTAAGGTCCTTTTCACATGCACTATTGTCAGACCATTCTGTATATGTGCATCTGATTTCTTTCTCCAAGGAAATTTGTTTTGTTACATTTTATTGTTATTTTTCAATCAATTTTTTACTATGTCAAGAACATTTTATAAGTTTGGTCTTCTACAATGCTAGTTGTCTTGCTTAATTTTATGTCATCTTCAAATCTCATACATGTTTCTTCTACCTCTTCAATTCAGTAATACAAAGATTGAAGAGAACCATATCTAGGACTGAACCATGTAGCACCCCATTCAATAACTCATTCCGTTAATGAGAAACGTTTGAAGGCAACTCCGAATATTGCTGACCAGCTGTGACACACCTAATAGAATTTCCATTCAGCCTGACTGATTTCCTAATCAGTATGTCACAAGATATATCATCAAATGTTTTTGTTTTCAAAGAATATAAAAACCAGAAGGGAACATAAAAGTTTTTCCTTTCCTTGTGATTAAAATAAAATCACTATAAAGATGGTGGGTCAGTAGGATACCATGCTATAAATATGTTTGCATCTCATAACTGTTTATATTGGTTATAATCTGCATTTATTACCCTAGTAAAAATATTTAAACTTCAAAAGAAGTGTTATATGTATGTTGAAAAGTGTTGATTGTCTCTAGGAGTTATTCTTAGAACAGATTTTAACATAGTTGCAGTAATACTGCTTGAAAGGGCTTGCCTAAAGTTATGTTTTTGTGTGTGCTATTCTAAGTCTTTGCCAACACACTTTGGTTCTATTTTTCCATAGAATTGCATCTAAAGTCAGGGAGAAGAAACTAGTTTTGCAAATGAAGAATACTTTAAGATTATTTTTGGACTAATGTTGCTTTTATACTTACTTTCTATTTTCTCTGTGTATTTTATATAAAGTAATAAGGATATATTAAGAATTCATTTCAACTCAAGCCCTGAAAAAAATCCATAAAGCTGGTTTCTGGCTTGTTTATGAGCCATTTTTTTTCTTTCATAGATTATTTAGGATTTAATTGCCAGGTAGTTTTTCATCTGTGCACTGAATAATTGTTTTTGTAAGATTTTCCTTGTTGCTGTGTGGAGGAAGTAGGGAGTGTAAAATTTTTAGGTCCAAGGACATTTGGAAATGTTCATCAACAATGAAAGCAATGATAATACACATCCTGCAAAGGATTACCACAGTTTAAAAGAGCATAATTGTTTCTGTTAATGAATCCATTCTTTCAATGAATTAATAATGGTTGCCACCATATGCTATATCTTATTGGAATTGTCTGATTAATTAGATCAGCCAGGGATTTCTAAGCCTTTCTGCTAAAACCTGTCTCTATTGCCTAGCTCTAGGGTGACTTGTCCGAAGTTTGAAAAACCTAGAGGCTAACAAAATCTTGTGAAAAGTCCTAGGAATACCAGGTAGCATTTTGCAAAAGTAGTACTAGAATTGCCATTGCTAAGTGACTGAGCCACTTAGGAATGGCCATTCTGACAGTTCTGGTTGTCATTGTTAAACAAGGACCATGCAGGTCAATAAGCAAGGATGTCACGTGGTTGCCATTTACAGCCTCCTGCTGGTATTCTTATTGTCTGGTAGCAAAAAGTAGCTTTTGCATCCTGGGATTAGTAATTACATTTATAATATTATATAATATGTACACTGCTCTGCTTACAGACAACCTCAGTAAATCTGTAGGTGTATAGAAAACAATTTTCAAAGTAATAATAACAAAAAGAAAAATTTAAGACTTAAGTCAGATTAAAAGATATAGCAATATTTTAAATTAAACCAAAATTTGGTGAGTTATTGTTCCTTTTTGTTTTTCATAACTGCTTATGGACATTTTAATGTACTAGTTCAAATTTTGTGGAACCAGTCTGAAGAATGATAAAAACAGGCCCTTGACTTCTCTATAAGGGGGTATAGAAAATTGAACATTAGGCATAAAACAAATCAGTAAGTTCAGTATTTCTGATTAGATCGTTTATCTACTTATACAGAAATAGAAAACATCCTGAAGCAAAATGATTGTTGGCTTCAAGTTTCCTGTATTGGTCCAGCTTCTTGGAGTTTCAGGATTCCAAATCTTCTCTGCTTTTATTTTTTCTGGTGGATTCTAAACATGAATAAGAACAATATTTACTAATTGGGATGTGGATTAAATGTCTGAGTCTGCAGCATGGTGTGCAATTGACATTCACAATGTGGATGAAAAGGTTTTTTTTTATTTTTTTTTGATATTTCAACCATTCACCTGACTTAATTTGCTTATCCTATTTTGCAGTGCTATAAGACAAACCAGATTCTATTCCAGTGTAGTCTTTTTTTTCTTCATAAATTTCTTGTTTTCATATGTTTTCCCAGAATAACTGCTTCTTCTTTATCTGTAAATCAACCTTCTTCACGTCTGAGGATGATTGGAAATATCCAACATAATTGGGCACCAACTTGGAATAGTTTGCCGGCACCTTCATTCCCTTGTCTGTTTCTTGTGAAATCTCACATTTTCAGTTTGCTTGCCATTTTTCTCACATCTTTTTATTTGGGATACATATTTTTCTTGGAATGTCCCATCTTGCTTCTGATCTTGAAAAGCCATTAAAATCTTTTTCCTGTTTGTATTTTGTAATTATCATCAGTTGCAAAGAATTCTATCCTTGTTTCTCTTTCCATTCCCATGAATTTTTCATCTTCATTGAGATAATGACTATAGTGTCCTGATTTCCTTTAGTTTTTACTATATGCTGCCTGATATTATACTTAGGCATTTATTAACCAACAGATAGGAACAACAGTAGAACGCCAAAATGGCAAAATAAAAATTAGGAAGAAAAGCACTCATACATCTAGATATTTGAGCATATCTTCAATAGAAAGCTAGATAGTTCAATCTATATAAATACAAATGTAAATGTTCGTTTGTTCAAAATCTTAAATCTCCGAAAGTTCTTCACCGATTGCTTTGAAATTTTGACACAACGTTGCATTCGAATACGCACGTGTTTTTATATACCTATATTATATAGATGTCACACCTGTGACAGGTAAAACATGCTTTTTTAAAAAAAACAGCGCCATCTGTTGGACGTAAAAACTGAGCCACAGCAACGCGTGGCCGGGTACAGCTAGTAGAGAATAAAAGGCTAAAAGGAAAGATCCATGTATTTGAAGTTCAGGAAATGGGTATCAACATAGTTTAATTAAAAAAAACATTAATTCCAGATATGTTTTGATCTTGAATATGGCTTCACATCTCACATGAAGAAGTGACTCTGAGTGGCATATAATAAAACTGGCAATAATCTTCCATATGAGATATTTTGTTTTAAACTCAGGTCTTCAACTGGCTTAATTGTTCTTCATATTCTTAGCATTTGCCCCACATGTATAGTATCCACTTGTTTTTACACTGTACTGCCTAATGTAATGTTTACGTGATGCATGATGTGAAGTGTGCGTGTGCGTGTGTGTGCAGGATGGGGTGGGGATTGTTTTATCAGTCACCTTGTAGGAGAGCTTGATGTTGATTTGGATTGAGAATGGGTAGCCAGTCCAAGGTCACTTGCCTGATTTCCATGCACAAAAGGAAACTAGAACCTGATTATTCCCATTACTAGTTCAGCACCTTAACTACAGCACCATGCTAATTCTCTTCAACTGGATTGGTTACTTCTATTTTTTTTTAAAAAATGATGATTTTATTTAAAAAAAACCATTCATTTATATAATTTATGTACATACACTTGAGAATACGCATTATCAAAAATAAAAAGATCTATTTTTAAGTGGATCTGGAAAGGCACTGCAGTATGAAATATTATGTAATCTCTAGTCTAAACCTATTTTGATGTTAACTTATGTTAACTTATTGATTTTCTGTTAACTGTATATGCAAGTTAATAGGTAATTAACCCATTAAATTAGAATAGTTAGATTACATGGCTGTACTGATATTAGGTATCACCATGCTTTTTCTGTTCCAAAAGGCACGAAAGCAATATCAAAATATATTTCAATAATCAGTGACATGGGAGAAAGAATAATTAGCATAATAGTTCTGAACTATTCCCCCGCCATTAACAGAAAAGTTTTTATTGTGTACCATGTTCAGTTGATTAAAAATAAATTGGATCAATTTTTATTGGAAATAGAGTACAATAAATGAATTAGCCTTATTTCCTGAAATTGATTAGCATCTTTATATACATGAGGAGACAGTTCTAATCAAAACTAAGAGAAAACCATTTTAACAAATAGAAAATATTAAAATGTTTTGTTTCTGTCATAAAGAAGGTGCAATTATAAAGCTGATTGTTTCCAACTGCTTTCTGCCGCAGAGTGATAACACATCATACATCTATTCATCTGGCTGTAGCATAAGTTGCAGTCATTTAACTGAAAAAAATAAGCTAGCAGCAAGTTTTTTTAAATAATTTTGTTTGTTCTTACTGTTTTCAGGAGTTAAAACAAATCTAATCTGCAGGGAGGAAGTTCTGAAGTTTTCATTGAATTTTGAGAGTTGATTTTCAGCCTCACTGCTTGGCAATCAGAAGCATAGTAATTTCCAAGATAGGCTTCATTATAGTTACTGGGCTAGGGAAAGAATAGCATATAAAGCAATAAAATAGATATGTATTACCAAATTGGAATTATGAAAAGAGAGAGTTTGAATTGGCTTTCAAGCAAATAGCACAGTTAAGAAAGGCATACACACATCTGCTAAAATCTAAAGTAATAGTGATGATATTAGACTGCCTCCCAAAGATGGAAAATAACAGATACATGAATAGGTGTGATTTGAAAACTGTGCACCAATACTTTCTTTGCTCAAAAGTATGGCTTTCATATGAAGTAAAACATGTTGACTATTGATGCAGTCCTTTAGTTTGATTTCTAGATGTCACTCAGCAGTTGCTAGAACCAACTGTGGTGGCTTTGAATCTGTAGTGTTTACCGCTCCATGTCCATATAGTTAGAAAATAGCATATGAGCTCAAAAAAAAAAAAGAGACAGTTTAAGATAACTCTCCTCACTTTCCAAAGAAAGATGAATTCATTTGTCTTCATACCACTTTCTTGGTAAATCTAAGATAATTCTTTCATTGCAACCTAAATTGTTTGGTGGGAACTATTGTAGAAAATACGTTAGATGAGAATCCGAAAAGATGAAAAGTAATGCAAGGCTAATGTAAGAATAAGGTAATAATGTGCTAATGGAAATAGCCCAGTGGTGGGATTCAGCCAGTTTGCACCACTTCGGCAGAACTGGTAGCTATTTTTTTGTTGCCCAGGCCCAGAATAGACTTCTGGAAGCAGCATCCACACAGAGAACTGGTTGTTCACATATTTGAATCCCACCACTGAAGTAGCCCCTGCTGATGGAATGACAGTTGTAATTTTCCCTTCCCCTTATTATCCTCAAACATTTCACAGGAAAAAAAATATCTGTATGGGAGGTATATGGGTATATGTCTATGCATGTATATAAATTATAATAGTAACTCCAATATAATTGGACAGTTATATCTATCAAGCCCAAATGGGTCTACTCTAAAGTAGCAAAACAATAATTTTGGGAAGAAAGTATTTTGGCATGTATACAACCCCCAAGAATATTTAAGGAAAATAAAAGGAAATTCTGGTTGTAAAAAACTATTAAGAATCCAAATGCCAATTTATACACTCATTCCATAAAAATGATTCCGTAGACCAGTTCTGCAGTGGCCTATAGTTCTGCAAAAAACTACGGGGGGGGGGGAATTGCAGCCAATTTTCTATCACTGGAGCTTTGCTTCTTGATCAGGGTTTCTGGGATTTTTCTTTTTTAGTTAAAATGTTCTGTGATCTGAAAAAGTTGAAAACTACTTTCTATAGACAGTCATTCTTCTAAGGATTTTAGCTACATTATTTCCACTGGATTGCACTGGTGTAAATTATTTTAATGACTAAATGATTCTTCAAACTTTTATTAGAAGTTTGTTGCATCTTTTTCATTAGAACAATTTAATTTATCTCAACTCTCCTTTCTTGATTTGGTACTGAATTCTGTGTAATATTCAACAATTGATACTTGTATTAAAAGTAGATGCTTGCCAACCATTGGCATTTAATTATTTAATGTGAAGTACATAAAATAATCAGAATATTTGTTACAATAGCAAAATATACTAGGCAAGTGAAATGTTCATATTCTTATCTATAGTCAAAGTTTTATGAATGAGGAGTCAAAATACATAGGGCATAGAAACTTACAGAAAACGTGCTGTGTTGGCAAATAAAAGTTTATTATGATAAGAAAATTATTATATAGTTATAATATAAAACATAGCTCAAAACTCAATCAATCATTTAATTATTGTTATGTTGTTTAATATTTTATTTATAATTGTGGTTATTATTTAATAATAAAGAAATGACTCTAGGTGGCTCACAAAACACCAGACAATATTAAAAATAATATAAGAAACAGCAAATAGCAAAACCAACTAGAATACCCTTTTCTTCATAGTAAGTGAATTTATATTAAAGTTTCATTCTTTCTCTAAATAAATATAAGATTAAAAAAAACACTGCTGGTTCTGGAGAAACACTAATGAAAATAAATGCACTTTTAGTTCTTTGAAAGAATTCTCGAGGCTAGATTTTGCAATTAAACCTTCATTTGTTATGACGAAGCTCACTGCCCATAAGAAAGGACAGAAGAAGACAATAAATTTATTGTTTACCTACCTTTCTTCTCTGTTGCCAATACTCAAGATTTCTGTAGTAACTAAGCAAATATGTTAGAAAAAGGAAGTACAAAGAATAAAACAATGGTAATTTGCAGTAAAGATACTGAATATAATAAAGTCACAGTAAAGAAAATTAAAGCCGCAGTAAAGTTGTATTTAAAGACCTTGAAGATTGAAGACCTGGAGCAAGTAGATTTTAGATGAGTATCTCTGGCAAGGAATTCTGAAAACAGGACCTCACTTCTAAAAACAAAAACAACATCCTTTCATCATTCAGCATGTATCGTGTTTTCCCGAAAATATGACGTAGCCATAAAATAAGACCTAGCTTATTTTTTAGGGTTCAGGCTAATATAAGCCCTACACCAAAAAATAAGCCCTACTTAACCTCGCCCACTCCATCCATTTGGCAGGACGGATCTCGTGCCTCCTCCTGCCTTACCTGCTGCTGGTGCTGCTGCTGTGGGTTCAATTTTGTGGCTCGGCTAAATTGTTCAGTGGTGGCGGGCCACAGTTCCCGTCAGCTTCAGGAAACCTTAGGCCAGGCTCCTCGCATCCTGCTCACCTGGAGTCAGGTTGGCCGTTGCGGGAGGTGTGACCCGTCCCCGTCTTCTAGCTCTGTCGCACATGCGGGATGAGCCTCCTGCGACGGCCAAACTGACCCTGGGTGAGCCGGATTGCTTATAGGGAGAGGCTGCACGTTGCAGGACAACTGCAAAGGGCATGCCCAGATCTCTGCAGCTCCTTGAGGCTCCAAGCGCTGCTTTTTGCACCACTTAGTTTCCTACCCCACCCCCACCAGGCTGATCTGGTGGGCGGGATTGCTTTCTGTCTTCCATACCGCTGCATTTGCAGCTGACGCTGCCCTCCTGAGAGGTGGCTTGGCGATTGGACGGCAGCCATGCTTCAAATGGGGATAGACCACCCCCCCAAAGTGCTGCCGAAAACAGTGAGGCAAACGCGCCCACAGATGTGATGCCAAAAACAGCAGTGCAAGAAGGGTACCCACGAATCCCTGCAGTTTCTGGAGCTCCAAGTGCAGCCCTGGAGTGTTCGTGCTTGGCGGCGGCAGGAAGGGCGTTGAAGTGGGGGCGGCCAGGCCGAACAAAGCGGCAGGTGGAGTGCTGGAGGCTCGGGGAGAGAGGGTGGTGAAGCAGACTGGCATCCTGCCATTAGCACCCATCCCTTTCCTTACCTGACTCCCAGCCCCATGCCATTTCTCCTTCACAATCCGCCGCCACCGTGTGCATGGAAACAAAAAAAGTTTGGGGGGGGGGGAAGGTCAATTCCAACTTTGTGAGATCTTTTTTTCCATGAGAAGTTGGAATTGATTGATTGATCTTTTTTTCCTTCACAAACTTTTGTTTCCCTGCACGCGATGGCTGATCGTGAAGGAGAAATGGCACAGGGCTGGGAGTCAGGTAAGGAAAGGCATGGGTGCTGATGGCAGGACACCCGCCTGCTTCACCACCCTCCCTCCCTGAGCCTCCAGCGCTCCACCTGCTGCTTTGTTCGGCCTGGCCGCCCCCAGCTCAGCACCCTTCCTGCCACCGCCCAGCATGGCTTCCCCAGGGCTGCAGGGGCTGGCCTGGCATGGGAAGGGCACATGCCCCACCCACCCGCCCCGGTACCATACCTGGTCTGCCACCACGCTCTCACTGCTATGTTGCTTCACCCCATGCATGGGCTCTGCCCCACTCCCGCTTGCTTGTAGCCTACTGGTACCAGCAAAAATAAGCCGTCCCCGAAAGTAAATCCTAGTGATTACTTCAGAGCCCAAAAGAAAGTAAGACCGGGTCTTACTTTCGGGGAAACACGGTACCTTACTCCAAGATCACTTTAAGAAAATTTTCCAATGAAGATATTTTGGGCCCCAGTAAAATGAGATAGAAATATGAAAATAGATAATCTGATAAGCTGGTCCAAACTATTTAGTTTCAATTCTATTGTTTTCTGAACTGAAGGTGATTTAGATCCATCTATTATTTATAAAAGTTCTTTCCTACTGCCTGATAGGACTTTACCTTAACAATAACTATGGTAGTAGGGAGAACATCCTATTGTATACTAACAGATGTTTTCCTTCATGCAAGTAGCTATGTGTGTGATATGAGACTTTGTGTCTTAGACCTGGTTTTTCAATTAATCTTACACTTAATTTCCTAATCATCCTCCTTTTTCTATATGATTTTTACAAACAGCCCATTTTTCTTTAGAGTTATAAAATTTATTTCCCTGCTTTTACAGTAGCAAAGGTACAGGCAATCTTATAAACTTTCCACAATACTGATTTTCAATTGCACACAGTGGTGATACATCTTTTTGGGATAACTACAGACCAGTTTACATAAAACTTCTGTAAGATCAATGCTGTGGTTTTGATTTATTTTGTGCTAAATTTCTATGAGATTTAGAATTATTTTCAGCAATCAATCAGATGGGCTGCTTACAGAATTTAGCAATTTCTTGATGGTTCCAGTTTACTTGCATTTTGATTATTTTTCCCCCTGTCATTCCAGTTTGACGGAGAGAACATGTATATGGGAATGAATGACAATAACCAGGAATTCCTCTCAGCAAATCAGGTAAAACCAAATGTCTTTTCAAGGATGTGTTGATTTAGGATACGCTCATAATTTGTGCAATATTGAAAACAGAATCTAATTTGGAGTGATAAAATGAAGATGGGGTAGCAATACACACAAATTATCAGCTCCAAAAACTGGCCTGTTGAATGTGAGACGATAAGTAGTCTGGGCAGAAAAAAAAGGGTTAATTCAGATTCATAGCCATAGGAGAAGCGCTTCTGTTGGGTGGCTTTTGGTATGCCTCTTGGCCAGATAGCTACCTCTGATAAATGAGCAAGTGACAGATATTTGCAAATCTCTTTTATCCATTCTGTAGTAGATTTTGATTGTTCCATTGGAATTTGATGGAAGACTAAAATATACATTTATATATGATGTTGTGCTTTATGTACAGTACATACCTTGTGCAGGAATGTGGGTGTGTCTGTCTTGTATTTATGTATATGCATCTTCTTTCCTCCCCTTGGTGACTTCACTTTCATGTTTCTTGGACAGTTTTACTATATAGTAAGTTTTCACTTACTACTGATTACACAACCTTCTCAGCAATCACAAACTAAATAATACAAAAGAAAAATAAAGGCATTGGAGGGAAAGCTTGGAATTTATCTATATAGCTTAGATCACCTGGACTCCAAATGATCAATAAAGATCACCTGGACTCCAAATGATTTTCGGCAGCTTACACTTTAAAAGAAAGATTAAAAAATTTAAGAAACCATTAAGAAACCATTCACGTATATCCATCCTTACCCTACAACAGCCATATTTTCAAAAACATTCAGAGCATCACCAGGGTGGGAAGTATATGAATATCTGGAGGAGGATATCAAACAGAGAACAGGCATGCTTTCTACATTCTGCTAGATGGCATTCTTTATTAGAAGGGACTTGGAGGCTATCCATTCTGCCAGATCTTACCAGCCATGAAGATAGGTTGGTCTTCAACTCTGCTAGCTAGAGTTATAAAGTTTAAATCAAATCACTGCATATCACTTCTGTATGCTGCCAAGAAAATTACATGGATGTGTTGAGGTCAACTGTGGGAAATCTATGTAATATGTGCAGCTTGCATGTTTTATGTATATAGGTCTTTGTATATATGGATCATGTATATAGGTGTTTGTGTATATAGGTTTCCTCCCTTGAGGATGGTGTGTGTGCATCTTCAAGTCAGTCTTGACTTCTGGCAGCTGCTTGGACTAGTTCCTGCAGTTTTCTTGGCAAGGTTTTTCAAAAATGGTTTGCCATTGCCTGTTTTCCAGGACTGAGAAAGAGTGATTGGCCTAAAGTTACCCAGCTGGTCTCATGACTAAGGCAGAACTGGAACTCGGTTTCTTGCTTTATAATCTAGTTCCTTAAATAATAGCTTGGTGATAAACCCCAAGTAAATTCTATTAATTGTATGGTTTTTCCTCACTTTTTTCAAATACTTTTGTAGAATTTCCCTGTATTCAAATACATTTTCTTCATCTTTCATAGTGAGTTCGGAGTAGCTGGATACAATGCAAAGCATGCACTGCCGACATTCTAATTTATTAAAGTTCTAATCAAGGCAAACACACCCACATAAGCAAATTTCTGAAATTTTGCTTGCTTTTGAGAAGATAAATATATAAAAGTTGGGGTTTTTAAAATGTTTCTTGCAGAAATTGCCATATATTCTCTAAATGGATAATCTGTCCTTTCCTTAAATTCACAACACCTATTCTTCTGTACACATTGACAAATAATGTAAATGCATTCTCTTTACCATGAATAAGTTGGGTAGCATTTGTTGACCCTTTATGTTTTCAGCCACAATGATTTTACTTATTTACATATTATTTTATTTATATTTTTGAATCCAACTTTTCTTCATACATTTCTAAAATGATTTATATTGGAAAACTAACTATTCATAGAATAAAACTTCACAACATAATGAAATGTAAGGACTATGTAACCAAAATAAAATCAAGAAAACAACTGGCAGCAGAGCGGACAAAAATTTATTCTTAAAAATCAATGTATTTTGATGTAGTTTTTAAAAGAATTCTAATTATTCCCATAATTAGATTTCTGATTTAACTAAATGCATTCATGCTTTTATTTAATATCTGAGTTCTGGCCTGAATACAGCTAGTGAACGTTCTGTTTTATTTTTCATCACTATAACAGAAGATCTTTAGCATTTACTTAAGTGACTGGGAACAGAAATTTACTACTGAGCTTCTAAATGAAAATTCAAAATATATTTATTAACAGACCAGCTAGATGCTCTGTTTTTTGATGGAAAAATATAAGGAACCATTTTCATATTAATGTAAAAAGTAAAATTTCTAACAGGTTCTAAGAGCCAGTTTGATATAGCGGTTAAGGCATCAGGCTAGAATACAGGAGGTTAAGAGTTGTAGTCCCACCTTAGACACAAAGCTAGCTGGGTAATCATGGACCAGTGACATCCTCTCAGCCCTAGGAAGAAGGTAATGGCAAACCACTTCCAAAAATCTTTCCAAGAAAATTACAGGGACTTGTCCAGGTGTGAATAGTCAAAAACTGCCTTAAAGGTGCACACACACATCCCATTCCAAGAGCCAAGTTTACTTATCTATCCACACAGAACATGAAATGAGTAAATATTTATCCTACTTTAAACCCATTATGCAAAGGCCTAGTTCTCTAAAAAATGCTTTAATTCTGGAAAAGATAGAATGAAGTGAAGAAGAGGATGACCTCTTGGTTGGATGGACTCAGTTATAGTGGCAATGAATGCACTGTTGAGAGACTTGGAAGAATAGACTAGGAATAGATCGCCATGAAGAAAAAAATGGTTAAGAGTTGTCAAAAATGACTTGATAGTGCAGAATTACACAAAGTATGAGGAACAAGGTAGAGTATAAAAAATAACGATATTTATGAATTGAGCTTCTTGGTGACTGCATATACTGGTAGTCCTCAATCTACAATCATTCATTCAGCAACCATTTGAATTTACAAAAGAACTAAATGACTAGTCCTTGAAGTTCTGGCCTTCCCAGTATTCCCAAAATCATGTGATTGAGATATGGATGCTTGGCAACTGGTTTGACCAGTTGCAGTGCCCCATGATTATTTGATCACTATCTGCAACCTTTTCTGCTGGTTTCCCCAGAAAATCAGTGGAAGAGCCGATAAGGAAAGTTGCAAGTTGATAGGGTAAGTTTTCCCCACCATGGAACCCAGACCATCTGTCCTTGGTCACCTCTGCACTCCTGACCACACCATACCTCTTGGGCACCCCCTCACACCCTTATGCACCTTCCCTGACCTTCATTGCCCCCCCATGCACTCCCTCACTCATTCCGTCTCCCACTTACCTGCTGGCATTTCCACTGGCTTTGTTTGTAGGAAGCCAGCAGACAGTTGCCTTGCATAATTACCATGAGATTCAGCTAACAGCAGTAATTGAAACTGCTGGATTGTCATTGCTAAACAACATGGTCTCACTTTATGATCGCATCATTTAGTGACAGAAACATTGGTCTCAATTGGTATCAAGGATTACCTGTATAAGGTTTTTTTTTTTTGTGTGTGTGTGTGTGGTTTCCATTGCTTTTTCAGACTTGCCAGATGAAGGAATATACCCAAGGACAACCCAGGTTAAGTACATTTTGCTTCTTAGATCAGTCAAAGAACGTTTGCTGAGGCTTGGATTAGAGTATGTGTAGGGCTGAAAGAAATTTGAATTGAGAATTGATGCTGCTTATTATTCCTTTTTAAAACTCTATACATTTATTACCTTATATAAAATTTCTCTTAAAAATACACATTGAATGGGGTCTGTTGTTTTAGCATGAGAACAGTGAATAAAATTTAATCTAGTTCACACTCCTTTGCCCCTTTCACATCTAATGCATTACACCTGCTACAGAGTTATTAGGATGCCTTGTGCATTCATAGATTCCATTCTTGCTAGAGTTTCAGGCTGGTTAATCATGGAAAACATTGCTTTTTTTCACATTGCAATGAAAAGTTCCAAATTACTATCAGAAATGTTCATTTTAGTGGTTAAGCCAAGTCAATTATTAGGAGAATTTATTAAAGGTTACATGTTACAGTAAATGTATTTCTAATTTTCATGTTTTTCCTGCTGTGTCATAATGAATAATCTTGTATGAAGAATAGCATGATCTTCTCCATGGGCATATCTTTTAAATACACAAAAGGGGGCTTTAAGGGATAGTCATATTTTAGAACATTTTTTCCTAGAAAGATGAATGGAACATTCTTACGTTTTCTATAGGTAAATTAAAATGTCATTTTTGCAATGAGTTTTATCTGTACAATGCTAATGTTACAATAATCTCACCTAGTTGAATTCATTTTTACTATTTTATCTTGGATAGTATTTCATTTATTGTATGCTGTTTTCAGTATTACTGATATCTGAATAGCTTTATCCAGTATTTAATGAAACTGTAATCTTAGATTCTAGCTTGTTCTTGTATGTCCTCTAAGCTTTTAAGCAAACCAACACACCTGCCTCTCCTGTTTTCCCCACAACAACCTGTGAGGTAGGTCGGGTTGAGAGTGACAGGCCCAAAGTCACCCAGATGACTTTCATGGCTAAGGCAGGGCTTGCACTCATGGATTCTTGCATTCTAGCCTGGTGCCTTAACCACTAGACCAAACTGTAGAAAAACTCATTGTCACCCAGTTATAGTGATATACTAGCAGCATCCATTGTTATACACAGGCAGGTTGCCTTATGATATAATCAAATAGCCTTCTTCATATAAGCCCTCTATGCAAAAGCGGGTGGGGGGGGGTAAAATATTAAGGCAGTGGTTAGATAGATGCTTTCTGGAATGATAATTTCTGTTCAAGGAAGCGAAGAAGGCATATTTTAATGTTAATAAATTGCAGTTTGTAGAATTAAATATTCTACAAGATGATTTGCTATACTGAAAATAAATTCACTTGGTCAAAGATGAAAGGAAAAGGATAGTTATAAGCGTGTGCAGCATATAAAAATCCTTAACAGCTGATATAATTTGTTGCTTCTAAAACTACTGCAATTAGGAATAATTCTAATATAATAATGTAGTCTATTCCTGACTGATTGCTTTTTGCTTTACAGTCAAAAAACACAGTCAAACTATTTTCTGTCTCCTTTAACTCTTGATTAAGATGCTAATATCATCAGCACAGCAGTATATCATAAT
This sequence comes from Protobothrops mucrosquamatus, assembly GCF_001527695.2. Classification (NCBI taxonomy): domain Eukaryota; kingdom Metazoa; phylum Chordata; class Lepidosauria; order Squamata; family Viperidae; genus Protobothrops; species Protobothrops mucrosquamatus. The sequence goes on from NW_015386550.1 coordinate 1,053,814, forward strand.
TTGGTTAGCCATTCTGTCTCTGAGATTCATGCTGTGACAATCTGTCTGATAATTCATTCTTTATTTAGTAATGTATGTCTTAATGTAAGGTAAATTAAAGGAGGACCTACTAGTAATGTATGTCCTGCTATGTCAATTTGGCTTTCTGAAGCTGTTAAAAAAAATGGTTTGAACATGCCTACCTTATGTGTTGGGGACGACAAAATAAATTTTCTTCCCTCGCTTGACCAACTTTTTTTGCATTCGTTTTAAGCCATTTATCATGTAACAGGCTAAATTTTGGTTTGATTGACATGTATTTTCAAAGATATATGAAAATCCCTGAGCCACTTTAAAATTAAATCAAGACCGAAGCAAAATAAGTATAGTTAGTTGAAATTAAAAATTTTGAATTCATGAAAAAGAGGACAAGGATGCTGATCTAGACTATAAAGAGTTTTATGGAGTTGTGTTTGGATGTTTATCCCTTCTTTTTAAGGACCTGAAGTCTTAACAGCTTCACTATCTATGGTTACATTCATACTATATGCCTGTCATGATTTAAGGTTAGACATGAATGTACCATATTAAAAAAAAGCAGCCTTCTCACTTCATATTTGGTCTAAACCAGGCATGTCAAACTGCCGGCCCACGGGCTGGATGCGTCACGCAGAAACCGTGCTCACCTATTGCCGGCAATGGGGGAAAAGTCCCGATACGTTGCGCGACGTCACATGACATCGCGAGTTTGACATGCCTAGTCTAAACTGTTTATGTTAATAAATAGTGAATCTGCTTAAACTAGGCAAGGTGCTCTGGTTTTGTTGATACTGCAAAGATAGAACCTGTCTGCCATTCGTTAAAGCAGCTGAGACTCTGGAATTATACAGAAGTTCCAGAGGGCAACCATACTATTTGGGGAATAGACAGCTGTTTTAGCATTTGTAGACAGGTGCTTCTCTGATACTCCAAAGCAGCTTATTGAAATTGAATCTGAAGTGCTGTATGGCAGTTTGCATCCACATTACTCATTGGCATGTTCTGCTTTCTTAATGATTGACAATCAGTCCATTTTGTCTATAGTAGGTTTTCACAGGATTTCCTGGGGATCCAAATTAATTATCTGCTAATTCATTTAGAAATAACTTTTCCACACTGATTTATTGTTATGGTATATGTTAGGAAATTTGGTAAATGATTTAAGTTCACCATATAATAGCTTGAACATTGAAAAGTCATATCTCATGAAGTATGCTCTGTTAAAAAGTGTGGAGATTTTCCAAAAAATGGCAGGTGGGGAGGGCACAACTACCATTAGCTACGTTATTCTTATAGTTCACAAACTTAAAAGTTAGCAATTTGTTACCTTTTATAATTGGATTCTCTCTTTCTTGCTATACAGACACATCTTATTGTTGCTGTAATAAATACAAAGAATAGGAAACGCAAAAATGCTTTGTCAAAAATAAGATTAATAAAATGATACTGTAATATAATTTGTGAGTGAAAAAATATTTTAAGATAATATAAGCAGAAATTGCAAACAAAAAAATAACTGGCAGAGGAAAAAATGAAATAAGATATGGATAATATGAATAAAAGTTTGATGAAGTTAACATAGTTATGGTAATGTAATATGATTATTATGCACAATAAAGATATTTGATTTTTTCCCCATTAATTTCTTATTATCAGTCTCTAAATGCCTAGGGGTATAGACAAAATGTTTTATTCTGTTTGTAATGTTTGGCTATTAGAATATGATGTTTTTTTAATGTGGAAGAACTCAGGCTATACAAATAGCATAATGTATATAAATTTTACATTAATGTATCTAATAATATCAACTCTTTCAGTTTTTAAAACATTTCATATTTTAAGGAAAGTAGAAAGAAAGTACTCAAACACAGACAATAAACATCTCCTGTTCTGGTGTCATTGCTCACAGAATTATAAAGTTTGGGACAATTTTAGGTACCTAGAGTTTGCCTAGAATATCTGGGCCACCTGATATTAATCTTAATTACACTTCTTGAAATGCACCAGTTTCAAAGAATAGACTTGTCTGTTGGCTTGTTTCTGCTGGCTATTAACTGCTGAACATAGTTTCAGATTTAGAACACACATTAATCTGCAATTAAAGCAAGCAGAAATGTCTCTTTCTGCTGTTTGTGAAACTTGTAAATTAGGATGTAATTAGAATGCCAGCTCAGGATAATATAGTACCTTTAGCTTGATTGATAGTGCCATGTTCTGCCAACATGAAAATTTGTATTTTTAGAATGATTCAGAAGGGGGCGCAGCATTGGTGTCCCCCTACCCTCTAGGCCAGACGTATCAAACCCAAGGCTTGGGGGCCGAATGCAGCCCGCGAAGTGGTTTCATGTGGCCCGCGAAGCCATCCTGGAAACAGTGAGGGAATGGTCCCCGCTGCCTTGGCCCTGGCCCAGGCCGGCCGGGAGTCAATGTACAATTTTGTGGTGGCCATCAATGCTGAAACGCATTCAGTCTTAGCTCCACAAGGCCGTCTAGAAACAGCGAAGAACCAGCCCCTGCCACATCGGCTCCGCCCCCTGGGTGCATGCTGGGGAGGTGTCACCCTTTGTGAGGAATGAAGAAATGGACCATGCCTTGGTGCTTGCCCCGATCCCACTCCTGTCCCAAGGCCCCAACAGGCACCCTTGATGCGAACGATGTAGAGCTGGCCATGCCCACCCAGTAGGCCATACCCACTCCATCCACACACACCAGTAGGCCACACCCACCTTGGCCACACCCACCCGGCCCCCCGAGGGCAACCGCAATGCTGATGCGGCCCTCAATAAAATTGAGTTTGACACCCCTGCTCTAGGCCAAAGCCTATTCTACTTTAGCCAAAAAACAGCCATATGTTGAGCTTTTGAGGACCTGTGCATGAAGCAAAGCTCTTTCCTATGGCTTTGAGATCTCAATCTTGTTCCATTAAGGTTTAGTTGCTTTAAAGGTTTAAATAAAAAATTGGTTTAAATCAGGAGTGTCAAACTGCCGACCTGCGGGCCAGATGCATCATGCTGAAATCGCGCCCACCCCATTGCCGGCAATGGAAAAAAAGTCACTTGACATTGCGAGTTTGACACCCCTGATTTAAATAGTGAATTGGTTTGGGGTTTAAACTAGAAAGTATGTTGTTAATCATGCCTAGAAAACTTAACATAAGCATATTCTTTTTTTCAGAACATAGCTGTTATGCTCAAGTGATTAACCAACTCTTTTGGTTGGAGCAGTAGAAATTCTTACATGACCTGATGTTACAAGATCTAAGATTTTATACATAGTTAGAAAGAACATATTGGTGATACCCAGAATAAAAAGGCATTATAACCAACGACAATGACATTTCTCCTAGGCGTAAACAAATATATGTAAACTTCTGCTGGTCAGAGATCAGACAGATCTTCCATACATTTGTGTCATGTGAAATTTGAATCAAAGTCATGAAATATAAACATGCAATAATGTATCTGGTAGCAGCCAATTTAGCTATTGATTCAAAAATTCATCTTAAATAACTGTCTACCTTCTACTTTAAAATTACCACTGAAGGAGAACCCATCACCTTCCTTGGTCATTGTCAGTCTGCTCTTAGGTGCACAAAATGTTCCATGAACAGAAAAGCCAATTTGTGTCCAAATTAAAATGCATGTATTTTATCTGGGTGCGGACCTAAAACATACATGTTCTGGGCAGAGGTGTTTCAGAATGAAGGGTGCATGAAAAAGGCAAGGTCATTAGTGGTGGCAAAGCATTGATAACCTAAGAGGAAATAGGGCAAAGAAAAGTTAGGCAGGTTGATGCACAGGTAAGAAAGAAATGAGATGTTACAGCCTTGCTTCATTTGCACCGTAAGGCCCTTCAGGTTTTGTTCAAATGAAACCCAAAACAACCAAAGTTGTCTGGGTGCCAGTTGGACTAAAGAGTAACCTGCCCAGAAAAATTGAACAGAACAGAAATTTGTGTATTTGGGTTTTGAAATAAAACACATTTTCTATTTCATGTGCTCTCCAATTCTTACTGACAGGACTTTTTCCTCTGTTTGATTGGAATCTATTACCCCATTATTTAGTTTGATGATATGGGTCCTGCAATCTGGAATAAAAAAAAGCAAGTCTTAACGTTTTATGTGATATTTTGAAGTATTTGAAGAGTGTTGTCATGTGCTTCCCCAATTGTCTGTTCTCAAGGCTAAACATATTCAGCTTCTTCTAATCCCTTGATTAACCTTTTTCCCTTCTTTGAACTTGTTTTCAGTGTCTCTGAACCTTTCTTAAAAGTATTTTGTTTGCAATCAACTACTGTTCCAAGATCTTTTTCACAAATATCATTATCTGGTCAAGTTACACTGTCCTATACCCAAATATATAATTTTTATTTCTTCAATGAATTTGCTTCTGTTAAATTTCTTTCTGTTGGATGAACTTGGAAAGAAAAATTCTTTTAGGAATATGGGGGAAAGGTAATAATTATTTATTAAATGAAATTAATAAAATAACATCCTGCCTATTAGAACTTCGTGGTTTTTACACATTGAAAGTATAAGAAATTTCATCAGGCTAGAAATGATAAAATACTGCAGATTGTTCAATGAAAAATACTTTTTTGTTATTGATTTAAAGGCAAGAGTATTTGAAGAAATAACACAATTTCAAATGGGAAAATAAAAATTTAAAATAAATGAAATGTTTGGAATTATACCAGCTCATTTGACTAGGGGACAAAAAATCAAAACACAAAAAGCAAACCAACAGAGCTAGCCAACTTTATAAGTTTCTTATTCAGGCTATATTAATCAAAATAAAAAATTGAGAAGAGGTAGATTGGGGCATGGCAAGAATAATAATAGTGTATTCCTGCTGTTAATTCAGAAATACTTGAAATGTAAATTCAGTATTAAAATAGAAAACTATTTTGATCTTGTATGCTTGAATGGGTTAGATCCTGATCTGCATATGAGAAGAAATGTTTTAGACACACACACACACACACACACACACTGGAATATTAAGTTAGCTGTGTATTCTGCTCTCTCCATAGATACTACAGAGTAGCTTCAGATGGGGTATAGGACAAGCTGATGAACGTTTTGTAGATTTTACAGCCAATTCATATATCGACTGCATTGCAGAAAGTAGTAGTGCAGCAAAATCTTAAAGTATATAGCACCCATTCTATTGATCTAACACATGAATTAATTATTCTAAAAACTTACCTTCCTTGTTTTATTGTTTTTCCCCCCTCTAATAAAAACCGCGGAGCTTGGTTGCTTGCTTGCAGACACTTCATTACCCCACTAGGTTACACCATCACTGCAACAGAGTGTTCCCTGTTTGTACGTGGTAGCTTGCCCTGGCAGTCTTAATGTAGGTGTGGTTTTCTCCTTGCTAGTTCCTTGATTAGAGTGTTGTTTTCTGCTTGATTGTTTGCCTGGTGTTAATTCCTATTATCTGGGATTCTTGGGGACACACCAAGATGGGAATCAGGGGTGCAGTTTTCCTTGCAGACCACAGCTCACTTGCTCCCCTCCATTCAGCAAAGTGGCAGAGAGTTCCAGGGGTCAGCTCAAGAGGAGATGGAGGAGGAATGATTTCTGATGCTCTCGGCCAGCTTTCCACGAGCAACATCAATGGGGGAAGCTGGCAGGAAGTTGAAAGTTGCTCTCATTCCAACTGCCTTTTTGCCCACCTGTGGTCATTCTGTTTCTCTGTTTATGTAAGGAAATATTTTTTTAAAAGATGAGCCAATGTGTCTACTATACTATTAAAACTCTCATTGTGTTTGTCTGTTTGTCTGCTTGTATCTTCATGTTAGCCTAAATCAGGGGTAGTCAACTTTGGCTCTTTTATGACTCGCGGACTTCAATTCCCAGAATTCCTGAGCCAGCTTAGCTGGCTCAGGAATTCTGGGAGTTGAAGTCCGCGAGTCATAAAAGAGCCAAGGTTGACTACCCCTGGCCTAAATGATGCAATATATTGCAACAATTTTTGAATCAAGGTACCTAAAATCCACTAACTTAAGGAATGTGTAAAAAGAATTGGGACCCTTTACTCCTGTAGAATTGACATTTCCATGATGTTCAGTTTTATTTATAAACATTGTGGCTGTTGCATCATCCCTGCAGTCACATGATCATGATTTCCAGTACTTTCTGCCAGCTTTCCACAAGCAAAGTCATTAAGGAAGCTGGCAGGAAGTTGCTTCCAGTGCTTTTTTGCCTGCCCATGGTCTTCCTGCTTTGGTAAATAATTATTGAATTATTATTGAAGTTTGTTTACCGCTACAATTATTTTTCTATTTATGGTACTCTTCTTAGATGATTTTAGAACCATCCATCATTGTAAAAAAAAAATGGTCAGCCTAAAATATTCTGTTTACATCAGATTTTACCACCTTTCTTTCAAAGGATGACCCAATGGGTCACATGGTTGTCTATTTCTTTATGATTTATGCACTTTGCAAATTCTGCTTAAAATAGTTCTATTTTTGAGTAAATCTTCATTCTGTAACACTGAACATAGCAAAGAATGTTTTAGTAAACAGCAGAGGATTCTAAGAAGATCTCTACTGCTAAATCAAATCTGAATTAGAATAATTGATGATAGAAAACATTACTTGGAAAATAACTTCTGTCTGTCTGTCTGTCTGTCTGTCTGTCTGTCTGTCTGTCTGTCTATCTATCTATCTATCTATCTATCTACCTATCTATCTATCTATCTATCTATCTTTACACCTACACACACAAGAGAAAGAAAGTAGAATATTGAAAAGATTCCTTGAAAAGAAGTGCAGTTTACACTTAAATTGATTTATTTAAAGCAAGGTTGAAAGACAGCAAAAGTTTCATTCCCACTAGAATTGTTTTAAAGTAGGTGGCTTGTACATTTTAGTTTCATTGTCAAAAGTAGCCAGCATATAGTATAATAACAAAGTTGAAAACTCTTTAAGTCACAGCGTGTTGCATGAGAATAATTTCTCTTCTTCAATCAAATCAGAAGGGGTTTTGACCCTTGGAATGAGTCAAATGCAAAATGTAATGCAATCCCCAGCAGGGGCCTAGGTATTAATGGAACTTGACATGTGATCAAACAGAGATGTCCATTTGACCCCAGAGATGAGTGAAGAATCTATTGTGTCTAATAAAAGAGGCAGGTTTTCATTCTTCACCCTAATCAATTTTCTCTCGTATGTACTGTCTGTCTGTCTATCTCTTTTTGGAGTGGTGATGTTAGGATCAGTGTAGATTTATTATCAGTGTTCCTTCATACTGTATTTGTTAGAATTTATCAGTGTGGTACAATGCTACAGTGGGAGAAATGATTTGATGCATTATAATGGCAATAATCTCTCCTTAAGCAAGACACAAAGAGAAAGGAAAGAATTCTAACATAATAATACTAATTTAAAAGCCTAGTAAGCAAGATTTAGCTATGAATGGATATTAATTTAATGAATATTTATACCAGACATGTTGGAGCATAACTCTCAGAATTCCCAGCCAGCAAGAAGACATTAAATTGGGAAAGACTAAGCTTATACATTAGGTTAGTTTTAATGCTGGAAGCTGGAGCCAATATTCAGTGACTTGTTCTCTGAATGACTGAATTCTTGTGCAGCTGATTTAAACTGTTGGGATCAAATCTGCTTAGCCTTAGAATTATGCCACGTGCTGAGTATCCATTAGAAGTAGGTGGATGAAGCTAGCTAAGCCTTATTATCTAATCATCAGTAATCAGAGCAGTGAGTAAGAATGTAGTTTAGCCACAGATCAAGAGTTAAACAAAACAGTCTCAAAAAATTCATTCACCAAAAGTATAAATAAAGAGTTAGGCAAAATAGTAAGTAACTGAGATCAGGAATTTGTCCATGGTTGCAAAGCAGAGGTCCAGAAAACCAATCAATATGAAACACAAAGTACAAACATCCTAGTCCTGGATAGCTTTATTTAAGGCCATGGTTAGATCGCCATCGGGAGTAGAGTAATTATCTGATCCAAAGACTGCATGTTTGATCTGTCCGTTTAGCTCAGACATGTCAAACATAAGGCCTGGAGGCCGGATGTGGCCCGCGAAGTGGTTTCATGTGGCCCGCGAAGCCATCCTGGAAACAGTGAGGGAAAAGCCCCGCTGCCTTGGTCCTGGCCCAGGCTGGCCGGGAGCCAATGTACAATTTTGTAGTGGCCATTGTGGCTTCAAAATCTAAGGGATTGGTTTGGGCAAAACTCAGCAGCACTTTTTCATGCGGCTGCTGATAAAAACATGATCACCAACATGATCGCCAACGTCCGATAACAGATATGGCACAAGAAGAAGATCTATGGTGAAATGCATTCAGTCTTAGCTCCACAAGGCCATCTGGAAACAGCGAGGAACCAGCCCCTGTTGCGTCGGCCCCATCCCCTGGGTGCATGCTGGGGAGGTATCACCCTTTATGAGGAATGAAGAAATGCACCATCGCCTGGAGGTGGCCAGCAAATGGCCCTCGCCTACTTCACATATCCGGCTTGATGGGCTCTGCCCTGGTCTCACCCCTTTCTGCCAGAGACCCTCAGATCTGTCCCACTCCTGCCCAGGCCCGCACAGGCACCCTTGACGCGAATGATGTAGAGCTGGCCACGCCCACCCAGTAGGCCACACCCACTCCATGCCCACCCAGTAGGCCGCCCCCCCACCCCCCGAGGGCAACCACAATGCTGATGCGGCCCTCAATGAAATTGAGTTTATCGCCCTTGGTTTAGCTTAACATGTAGTGTACCCACATACAGGGAAAATTGCCATAGAGAACTAATATTTTCCTGCACTAGACCTATTTAAGCAGATTGCTATTGTAATACCCTTCTTATAATAGAATATTATAAACAAAGGATACAGGGTTTCTTTCTGCAAGATCATCAAGGAAATACTAACTTTAAAACTTAGATATGTATATGTATCTGAGATAAATTTAAATAGATATTTTCTAATAGCTGCAGTCAAGCAATTTATATTGGACTGAAAATTCTACATTTTTGTTTTTCAAGACAGTGTAAACACAAATAAAGAACAAAACATTTTATGATTTACCTAAGCTTTTTTAACAATTATAAGTTTAAACCCTTCTTTAAAAATGGAAATATTTGAATCTTTTCTTTCTGCATCCCAAACCATGTATTTCACTTGATGCTGATGTTCTATTTATTTTAGCCTAGTTGTGGAACAGCTGATAGAAGTAAAAGCATTGGTGTTGTCAATATAGATTGAATGTGAACACATATATAACTTATATGTTCCAAACAAAGAAAGGACTCTTTTGAAATCAAATTAAAACTGGAAATTAGCTGCAATTCATTTTGTGCTTGAAACATAGGACATGATCATAGTTCCTCTTTTGGAAAAATAGGCTTATAATCTGAGGCCCCAAGATCAATCCTAAATAGATTCAGAAAAATGACTATGTGTCATCAAGTCATTGTCAGTTCTTAGAGACCACATGGATAGATTTTTTTTCTATGATGATCTGTCCCTAACTTCATCCATCAGGTCTCCCAATGGTGCATTCATTACCATTGTAACTGATTCCATCCTCCTTGCTCTTGGTCATCCTTTTATTCCCTTTCTTTTACCTTTCTCAGCATTGAAGTCTTCTCTAAAGAGCTAGGTCTTTGCCCCATGATGGAGATGGTGGTGGTGGGAGTTCTCTCTGTTCCTGGGAGGGATGAGTGAATAATGTCGGGAATGTATTTCAAGAGTGAACATTCCAATCAGAGTCACTCACCCAAGACATGAAGGTCTTCCGTGCTGCCGGAGCTAAAGCAAGCAGACACCCATATTAGCAACAGTGATATAGGCAGATGGCCATTGTAGTGAGTATGGCAAATGCATCAATTCATACTGTGTGGGAGAAAACAATGGTAAACCACTTCTGTACTTTGACAAGAAAATCACATGGATAGAAAATACTTAACAGACTGACAGCTTTGAGGGAAAAGCAGTCTGTACTTAAAGTAAGTCACTCAAAATTGATAGGCCAGATTTACCTTAATCAGAAAGAATCTTGTCTGTGACTTTGAAGCAACTGCCAATGCAGAATGGCTTCAAGGTATCAGATAAGTAGAATGCACAGTTTCATTATCATAGATACAGGCATCATCAACAGGTAGACCATTTGAAGTAATCTTGAAATAGAATTAAACAATTCTGCTTTTAATAAATTAATGTGCATATTTATATTCCGATTGCTCATATATACAAATCAGCAAGGGTATCCAAAAATAAATCCCGAATTTCATCTTCTTTGCAATGTGGTCTGAAGGAAACTGCAAGACAAACCATGCTTTGCCATTCTTGAGAGCTAAATATGAGGTCAAATGGTCAGGTTGCTTGATCAAATGTCAGGATGCATTACGACTGTGTCCTCTGTTGGGTGCTGAATTACAACTCTTATTTAACTCATTTCTAGGGTCAATATGTCCCTCACATTTGATCAGATAGCAGAAATTGTATAATTTGTATATATCCCTGAGCCATATGGGCTCTGAGTGGTGCTTAATGTGTTTTAAAAAGGCACAGCTGTCTGAGTGACTTATTTAAAATGGGATTTTGGAGTAGCATTTTTGCTACTAAATGTCTTCATTCAGGGTTACCCAAGGTTTATCTGTTAATAAATTGCATTTGGGTGCTTGCTTTATAATCATCATAGTTTTGCTATTTATGAAGCACTGCCTATTGCAATGTGTTGGTAAGCAACCTATAATGTAAAAATAAATAATAGCATAATACGGACTTAATGAGAATTCTGAAAACATTGGTAAATTTGTTGCAAGTCAGACAAAGAGTTTTTCTCCCCTTAGTGTTGCATGTTATAAGATACGGTATAAATATTCTAAATAAGCATACTGTTTCACTGTAAAACTTCATCTAATATATATTGCAGTAAGATAGCAGGTGAAGTTTTTACTGTAAAATGAAACAGGTCTCCAGGCAAAATAATACAGTATAATTAAAATCAGTTGCCTAATACATTGAGGACTGAACATCAGACTAAACTTGCATCATAGAAATAAATATATTCCAACTAAGAAGGTAGGTTTAAAAAAAGAACCTGAATTTTTCAACATTACAATTGTGTATTTATACATGCTTGTTAATATCAATTGAAACTCCAATTGAATTCATTTTAGTTTGTTCCTAAGAAATTGCCGATGGCATTCTTAATTTATTTTTTAATTTTTATCCTACAAGGTGGCATACATAGCATGCAATCCCCCAATTTTATCTCTGCAGTAATAATCTTTCAGTGAATAAACCAGAGACAGTTCATGAATTCCCAGGAACCCAATCCTGGATCTTTCTGGCTACAGTGCACCACATAACCACTACACTAAACTTGAGTGTTCCAAATTAGTTGTTTTTAAATAAATGTAATATGGTTTGTTATAATTTATGAGGAAAAAATATCAAACTTATACAATTTATAGATTAGAAAGAAATGACTTCGAATTAAATATACTAGAATAGAACCAGCAGTGTACTCCTACATTAATTTTTGATGTCCAAAAATGGCTATTTAGCTGAACACGTTTATGCTAATAAATTTGCTTATGTTCCTCTGTTGAGCCATATCTAGTAAATTAAAAAAGGCTTAGCAAAAATTACTTTGTACAGAAAGGGGAAATAATGGTCAGTAGTAGTTAATTCAGTTGGGGGCAGCATAGGAGAAGGGCCATTGTTGTAAAGACAGAAAAATTGAAAGGAAGAATAATGATTTCCTGGCTTTCTCTTGACGTTTCTCATTCTAAAACAATCACTTTAAGTAGAAGAATCAGCTAGTAAAAGGCAGCTAGAATTTCCAGTTCTTGTGGTCAAAGTCTTTGTTTAATTTCTCTAGTTATTTCTCCTGTATTGTTTATGCAACATGTTTGGCTACTGTAAAGATTTGCACACATTAGTTCACCTCAATCTGGATCAATATATGACATTTGTCTTTTCTACATCATAAACCTCTGATCTATGTGCTGTGTGTAAATAACATAAGGGAACTGATTGTAGTGGAATACACTATTTTAAAGCTATGCACAGTTTTTAATTGTGTTGGATATTTTGTTGTATAAAGTCATTTAAAAGTCAGTTAAGAGAGACTGAACAACATCAACATACAATTAGCAATTTGTTCTGATAAATGCTGAAATGTCAACTCTTATACCATTAATTAACACAACCAGTCATATGGAGAAGAATCACAAGTAGCTCCCGAAGGCTGATTTCAGAGGGAAATGAATCAATTTTCCTGGGTTAGAGAATCAGCTGAAGATGCCTAATTTTGAAGGGAAGTGGATCCCATTTTTTGGGAAAATGTAGAAGGACTAATTGCAAGAATCCCACAGTTGGAGATTTTACCAAGGAAAAGAAAATTAATAAATATAGAAAAAAAGGAAACATTCTCTAAAAAATATTGTAAAATAGGGCAATGAAACGATACGAGAATGTCTTTGTCTTAAAAGATTAATCTATCAATCTAGAAACTGGTGGTACAAGTTTACATGGACTGACCCAGAATAGTGGTGCAAGTCATTGAATTTGTTGCTATTTCTCCTGATTGGGAAAATAATAACACCATCAACAAAATAATCTGACCAGAACTTCAGGGCAGGTGGCAATGCAACTCATGTAGTATCATGTAATCTCATTGGATAATTTTGAGCTAGTTTTTAACCTATATAATTGCCTTGATCTTTGGAGGAAAAGATGAGAAATAAATACTGTAATGAATAAATAGGCTTGAATCAGTATTAAATGTTATGATGATCATCTGCAAAACTGTCTAGTCTCATTTAATTTTATAGATTATGGAATGGACAGAAAATCAGGTTTTAAGTGCTTTCAATTAATATTAATATTTGCACAAAATTAAAACTTACTGCAAAATGAAGCCTAAATTTGGAAGTGCAAAAGGGAAGGATGAGTGAGCAGATCTGCCTTCTTTCTGTTGTACTTATATATGAAGATATCCTTATTGATTATAGTTTTTCAATAATAATAATAATAGTAATAATAATAATAATAATTTTGGAAGGGACCTTGGAGGTTATCTAGTCCAACGCCCTGCTCAAGCAGGAAACCCTATACCATTTCAGACAAATGGCTGTCCAGTCTCTTCTTAAAAACTTCAAGTGGTGGAGCATTCACAGCTTCTGGAGGCAGGTTGTTCCACTGGTTAATTGTTCTAACTGTCAGAAAATTTCTCCTTAGTTCTTTGGTTAATTTCCATCCATTGCTTCTTGTATTGCCTTCAGGTGCTTTGGAGAATAGCTTGACTCCCTCTTCTTTGTGGCAATCCCTGAGATATTGGAATATTGCTATCATGTCACCCCTCGTCCTTCTCTTCATTAAACTAGACATATCCAATTCCAGGAACCGTTCCTTTTATATGTTTTAGCCTCCAGTCCCCTAATCATCTTTGTTGTCCTTTAGTCTGTGTGTGTGTGAGAGAGGAATGATAGATTAGATTAGATTAGATTAGATTAGATAGAAAAGAAAGAGATAGATAGATAGATAGATAGATAGATAGATAGATAGATAGATAGATAGATAGATAGATAGATAGATAGATAGATAGAAAGAATATGCAACATTGGAAGAGTAAATACAAAGAAGTACTATATCAAGGGACTATATGGAATGTAGTGATTAATATTAAACACCCTTCCCAGCATGATGCATGATAGTACTATCATGTGCCATTTTGAAATAATCACTATAATGTTATATTCAGTGTAATGGAATACAGACCTACCATATATCATTTTACCCTCTAACAAGAGTAATATTGAACTGAATGTGAATACAAGGGAAGATCTAGGCACCTGAATTTTGCATGAGTTACTATCTGACAAAAGATTTTTTTAAAGCACTGAACCAGGGAGGCATTACTATGATTTAATTTGAAAGTAATGAAAATCCTAGTAGTAAAAGCATGGATGTTTCAGGTACCTAGTCTTTGTTTTACCATGATGGTTGATGGAGCCTAAATGAATAGGTTAGTGTCTACTGTGTTTACTCTGATGCAGTAAAATAGCATGTTACATAGCTTGAGAGAGTGAAAAAGCAGAAAGATGCTTAAAGTTGTTTCTGGGTATAGATCAGAGCTCCCCAACCTTTCTGGCTTTACAGACTGGGGGGGAGGGGATGGTTCCGCACGAACAGCAGGCAAGCATGTGTGCGTACCTCCATTTGCATGAGTGGTGGACATGTGCGAACACCCAGTATGTTCACCCACCACTTCCATGGTCTGGTTTTAAAAGGCTCAAAGCGCGGGACCCCTGGTATAGTTAGTTCCAGAAAATTGAATTTTGTACAAAATTGACTGCCTTATTTAGTGATCATCTGCAATTATGAAGGTGATAAAAATGTAACTGTCAGACACAAGAAAACCGGGGGCTAGGCTAGAGTTCAAAAGCACTGCAAGTTTATTCCATGCAACCTATACATAAGAATCTGAATGTCCACTTCTGTTTTTAAATGTACATTTAATAAAATTTGTAAAAAAAAGAAAGAATCTGAATTACTAACAGTCAGTGTGAATTGGCACCAGATAAGATGAATCAACAGACTTCAAGGAGGGCTGGTCATAGGTGTTTTTCAGGGGTATAGGGACTTCAGACTTGATGACGCATTTGACCCTGCCATTGATCACCTCCTACAGTAACTTTATGACCAATCTTCGTAGTTACAATTTTCACAGGTCTGTAAAGCAATGGAAAGCTGATATAAGATGTAAACACAGTCACAGTTTACTTAGTGACCACTTCCCCATATCATTGAATGGCCAGTGTGATTTGTAGTCACTAAACAAGGACTACCTGTTTATGAATGTCTTAAACCCTAATTAGAAAATCTTCCTGGATTAGATGGGAAATCACATATGAGCAATAAGTGGGATTATTGTGTGAGTTGTGGGGGGAGTTGGAGGAAATAGTCTATAAAACAGATTAGAGTAAGGCAAAACTTCCTGCTGGAATCAAACCATAGTGATCGCTATTATATTTGATCACCTTGATTCAAAATTCTTCGAACATTAAAAGAACTTGTTTAAATTAAATGTCAGAGTCTGCAAATTTTTATTGGCTCTGATCAACCCAAATCTATGTCTCAGAAATGGGGCTGTGTTTAAGAGGCTCTCAGAACTAGGAAAAACTGAAGCAAGTTAAAAGGGTAGGAGTCCTATTTATAGTCACATTTAACTTAATGGTTAATTTAAAGCAGTGAAGACATACAGAACACAGGTTATTAATCAGAAGTAAGATTTTTCTCACAGTCACATTTTCCCCAAATTTATACAGCAAAAATGAAAAGTTAATTAGCCAGAAATTCAGAGTAAAATATTTGGGGAAAATCATGCTACAGATTAGTGGAAAATATATATATGAATTTTCTTTAACCCTACCATCTCAGGAGTTTCCTCACTCCTTTTAAGACCTGCCTCACTGAAACATTTATATTTATACCTTATTCACAACAGGATACTTGGCCTTTAAGAGGTTACTTGGGAGCCATTTGCTTCAAACAGGAAAGCCTTATTGTCCACTTTAGTGTTTGGATGGAGGCCTGTGCAAACAGGAAGAAGACTTAGCAAAGAAAATTAACTAAGAGAATGCAGTTCTAATATTCTTTTTTGCATCCATTCCCAATCTCCTAGAAAAGTATCTTTGTGAGCTATTAATTATGAAGAATTAATACCTTTTGGAAAAATAAGTTTCTAAAATTTTCTTCCTAGCCTTTTATCTTTTCAGATGCTTGAAAGTAATATTGTGGGTTCCATATTAAGGACTGATTCTGTACAGACAGCAGACTTGTAAGGAAATAGATTTTCTGTTCACACAATGGTCAACCTTGATCCTATCCAGAATTAAAACGAGAACACATTTGCTTCTGCCGCATCACCACCATATCCTTCAAATATGAAATTAAGAATCAGAAAACGAATCCTAAAACTACACACATCATGTATTTAGTCTTTATTTCATGAGGTTTTTCATTTTTAGATTTTCTGGGATTGCCAGAAAATTTAGAAGAGCACTGCAACAGATCATTTAAGATGCTACAATAGTACAAGAATTTATTATGTCCCTTAATCTGGGTTTATTCATTGATACCATAATTGGAGTAATGGTCATTATGTAGATTATACCTCTCTGCTAACTATTTGTTGTATCTGTTTATTCCTTATAACCTGTCCACACAGGAAACACATAGGGAAAATAAACTCGTATGCATGCAAAACAATTGATAATTTTGCTGCCAGTTTTAGTATCTGTGCATTTTTCCTTTTTTTTATTTTGCGCAAGAACAACCCCTACCCTTTTCATTGTACTTCAGAAATTGCTAGGAATGCCCTCTGCATTTGAATGAACTTTCTTCTCCTTCCCTCCCTTAGTCTGTTATAGAAAGCCATCAAGTTCTCACATAACCTTGGGGTTGAGATGTGTCTGAGCAGCCCAACCTTGGGGTTCCGTGGATTAGAGTTTGAAAAATCCTGCTTGTAAGCAATGTTGCTCCCTTTAAAAAAAAATTATACATAATCGGATTTACCCTCTTAACTTTCACTGATCATCAAAGAACTTTGCATTGTTGATAGAAAAGCAAAACTATAGTTTAGGGTTTTTTTACTTAAAATCTGAACAAAGAGAGTAAAAATATATTACTTTGTCTTTTTCTACTTCCTTTGTTAGGGAACCAATGGGTCTAATTACTATGAAGATTACAGAGTATCAGTGAGAAAAAGCATTTTGTATTAAACTTCCAAACATAACAGTTTACAAATAATGATATTATTTTTAATATTAGTATTACTTGGAGCTGATTCTTAAATTAAATATAATATCCATGAAATTAAAAGGGATCAGAGACTGAGACTATACTATTAATTCTAGCCTAATGAAAGTTAGCTTCCATTTTGTAGCAGTAGAATAAATGGGGTGGGGGTGGGGGTACTGGACAGTTATTGCATTTGCCAGACTAAACTAATGAGGTATTTTTTGACATTGACTTTAAGCATGCACTCAAGCAAATGGAAAAGCCATTCTAATTTCCAGAAAAGAAAGCTGCCAGAGAAAAAGGCTGATGGTAGTGGTGATGGAATGGTTGCAATTGTTTGTTAAATATAACTATCTGTATATGTATGGAGAGATTTCAGATCTGTTCTACAGAATGTTTGAATTGATGTTAATAGCCTTGTAAGAAAAAGAAGCTTACATTCTTTTTCTTTCTTTCTTTTTTTAAAGAGAATAAAGGAAGAACTTGAACTGGAAAATTTATTAGAATTCCCATTGGGCTATAATAAAGATTCATTTTATACACTACAAAGACTGTTTACAGTGGACAATTTAGTTTCCTTCCAACAATTATGAGTGAAATTGAATCTCAGGAAATGTTACTTTTCTCCAGAATTAGAAATAACAATAAAGATATCCCTGAAAGTTTATAGAGTGGGTGAAATTGGGGAGGAAAAAGAGGGTGGGGGAAGAACTATTAGCTTTTATTTAAAGAGTTTCAAATGGCTTGTAAACAAAAGCATAGCTTTGTGCTGTGATTAAAGATTGTACATTTTCCCTGCAGCTCTGTCTGTGTAGCATGGAGATAGGATTATGCTCTGTGTGCAGGGGTGCTGCTGACAAGACTGCAAAGAGCACTTTGTGTGTGAGAGCAATGTGGGCTCATCTTGATTTTGTAAATGGTAATTAAATTTAGCATGAGGTGTTTCTTTGTGAATAATGTAAAGCTTTCGGCTAGCCATTTGGGAGGCACAGCTGTGCTATGTTTACTTTTGCTCCTATAGCAATGATAAATCCTGTCCCTCATTATACAAAAGGAGGGTGATACTTATCTGACAGGGCTTGCTAAAGAAGGAAGTGTATGTGTATTCTTTTTTCTTTTTTATTTGTTCCTTTTTTGAGAGCAAACGAAAGTGAGCAAGAGAGAGTTAAACAGTTAAAACTAATGACAGCCTAACAGATTCATTTCTGTTCTAATTCTGTCATCCATCCATAATAGTAAGTTTAATAATTCACACATGAAAGACTTAACTTAACACAGACTTTCTCTGTGTTTTATTATTTTGGATCAGAAAGGGAAAGAGTGGGAGAGATAATTATTTATTCTGAGAAAAGCTACAGCTGCTTCTTTGGACCTGTCTAAAAGAAACTACATAGATCTAAACTCTCATATAAAATACATTTATCTTTCAACAAAAGTTATGATTTGGCAAACCAGACATAACCTTCCGTGTATTTACAGGGGTAGAAATAGTGGTTGCTCATCCTCATATTCTACATCCGTCAATATTTCCCACATAGTCCTCTCAAAAATTTGGGACAGTCTGCAGTTAATGAGGAAACTATTGCAGGATGGGAAAATTGACAGCTCCTCTCTATTACCCTATATACAGAAATAATTTATACATGTATAAAAGTCTTTTTTAAACAATTCTGAACAAGATACAGCAGCTCTGTACCCTTTGGGAATTTGGGAAGATAATTAAGACTTGGTTGTTCCAGGAAACCTATAGGGACTAAAGTAGATAACTGAAGTGGATATTGCTCTTCTGCAGCTTGTGATGATATATATTTTATTGATGCATTATTGATGATTAAGTATTGTTAATGCATTGTGTTAGCCCAGTGTTTCTCAACCTTGACAATTCTAAGGCATGTCGACTTCAACTCCCAGAATTCTACAGCCAGCAATGCTGGCTGTGGAATTCTGGGAGTTGAAGTCCACATGCCTTAAAATTGTCAAGGTTGAGAAACACTGTGTTAGCCCTTGTTATGTATGGAATGTGTATCTCATTTAGAGATTGTTCCAATTGAAGCAGCTGATAAATAGTAAATAAATTAACAAATATGCAGTCACATTCACAGGACCTCATATAACTTCTGCAGTTGGGCACTGATAGCTACTCTTGTTCCTCGTTTCAGTCATTTTTAAATCTCCTGGACTGGTTACCATCCAGTATCAGAGGTATGACATTTGAGGAACATAAGAAACAGAAGAACTATATTCTTGGCAGTCAAGAACATTCTTGAGAGGTGAAAAGCATGCTTATTTTGTCAAAATATTTGGAACACTTGGTTTATCAGAGCACTGAATGCCAATTTTAATTTATATCTCAGTATATGTGAAGATATACTTTTTGCATAAATACATGGTCTTGTAAGCATGTTATACAAATTCCAATAATAAAAGGATGTTTTTACATCTAAGTAGTTGGGAAAATACTGAGCAATTAAATAACATCTCCAAAAAATAAACCTGTAGATTACAAAAATTACATGAGAGAGAGAAAGGGATGG
The DNA here is from genome assembly GCF_001527695.2 of Protobothrops mucrosquamatus. Taxonomy (NCBI): domain Eukaryota; kingdom Metazoa; phylum Chordata; class Lepidosauria; order Squamata; family Viperidae; genus Protobothrops; species Protobothrops mucrosquamatus. The sequence continues at coordinate 1,073,147 of NW_015386550.1, forward strand.
GAATGGAGAGAGATTTTAATAATCATGAAGATGCCATCTGACTAAGGTGATTTTCCAAAGATTTTAAGGACTACATTGCATAAAGGAAAAAGTTGATTGAGTTGGGAATCATTGTTTTAGATATATTTTCATACTGTAATATATAAAGTCAAGAAACTAATCTATATTACTCAAAATTCATCTTATTCAATTTCTTTCATAATCCTATTTTCAGCGTGCATCTCAGGCACATTTCTCTAACAAAACGTTTGTTCAAGCTAGATTTACATAGACTTAATACATCCTGAAAGTGGTTTTGAAATTTAAATATTTCTTTGTATTAGTAGCTTAAATATACAATGCACTGTATGTTATCCTGGTTACTATATTGTTATTAGTAATTGCATAATTTGATGGGTGAATTAATACACTACTTTCATGCAGAAGTTTCATTACTCAAGACTAGCACTGATGACATTACCTAATTTGGGTAATGAAACATCTCCAAGAAAACAACCAAGCTCAGAGAGCACCAAGCTCAAACTATGCTAAAAATATTCTCCTTTATTGACACTACTTTCAGCATAATAAGCATAGAGTGCATAAGTAAGCAGTCTGAAAATATTTACAAATAAATAAAATGCCCAATATAAATTTTGAAGTGCACTTTTTATCTCAGTTTTAGGTTGGTCAAAACATTTTTAGGTTGGTCAGTCTTGTTTTTCTCAGTTTTGGCATTTCTCTGGCATATACTTGGGGCTCTAAATACATTCTTGCCTTCTCCAATTTAAATGTTGTTCTCTAGAGGCATTAGGACTGTAATTCCCAGTATTCAGGCTCGTATAATGTGCCATTTTTACAGGGAATTGGAAAATAGTTCTGTAGCATTTTCCCATTCAACTACAAAATTCTTTGTATTTCTCAAATTTGTGATACATTTGATAGAAGTTTAGGGATATTTATTCAAACTCTTCTTTATATTTCTACTAAGACTTGCATATTGGTAAAGCTCTGAAATGTGAAACCTATATTCTCAATTAGCATATAGTTTACATTTGTATAGAGACTCATATCATTGGATGCAGACAAACACAAATTAGTAGCTTCCCTTCAAAACATGCAAGATATCATACTGAAAATAGTATTAATATACGTTTGTGCCTTGCCACATGTTCTTCACTTTCAAAAGTAAATGTTGGAATATTACTTTCTCAAGTGATGCTTCTGAATGGTTTTTATGTTATTTTAATTTTTATTGGGAGCCACTCAGAATTTGTTATAAGATAGGAAGCTATATAAATGTTTTAAGTAAATAAGTAAAAATGGGTGCTTGTCTATTACAACTCAGCTATCATTGGTAAATATTTTATACAATACAATTTTTTTCCTTTGTACCCAAAACACAGAGCCCTCCTTGAAAGAGGAAAAACATCCATTCTCTTTATTTGCTAAGTGTATAGTATGATTTAATATAACAGAAGACAATAAAACAATAGTAAAAAGAAAGGAATAAAAACAGTACAACGAAGTGTATATATACTGTATATATATCGGCATGTGTATATTTGTATACCTGAGATCAAGAGGAGCTGAGGTACTGATAAAAGAAGCAATATTGCTGAGCAATATTGACATGTCTAAGACAACCCTTATTCTAATGTATTCATGGCATTAATGAAAACACCAACCACATGGAAATGCATGCAGTGATAATTGTTTTTCCTATATGAAGGGTCATGATTATCTGTTTTCAAGAAAGAGGAAAGTAAAGATCATAATAGTTTTTGTCCATAAAAGTCTGAACATAGCCTAAACATTCTTTTCTGTCATTTTGGTTGGTCCTAGTTATGTTGTTACACAATTGTGTGAATTTGTTTCTTTCTAGTATAGTGAATGAAATTGTTGAGTTTATCATTTGTCCATAGCAGGACTTAATGAAATGGGTGAAAGAATGCTGAGTGCATGAACTGCCCACAAGAATGTTAATTTCTGGAAAAGACTAAATGATGTTACATTTCTCTTCATTTAGTGCTGGGATTTTATTTTCTTTCAGTTTCTTGATGTTGTTGTCCTCACTTTCTGATTAACATTCTGAGATTGAATCCCACTAGTGCTGCTATGGATGCTCTTTTTACAAAGTTTCAAAACATTCCTAATTTTTTTACAACATTTTTCAGAATAAAAGATCCTTAATAGCTTGCAAGGGTAGCCAATGTGTTTAAAAAATATCTGTCTTTTCCTTTTTCTTCTTTCTCACTAGAGGCTGCCTTTCTGACTATTGTAAGTTCAAACTATAAAGATACAGGGAGTATACAACAACATATGGGTTATTAGGAACAACTCTGTGATGAGCGTCCTGGTCTGTTTGAAGGACTCTCTATTATATCAGTGCTGCATCAGTGAGTTTTACCCCCAGAAGGTAATGTAAGTGAATTCTGTACGGGATGTGAACATGGAGTTAGACTTCATTTTATAAGTGCACTTCCTTTCTTGAATCGATTGACATGAATGTGTTGGTGTTGTTCTACAGTAAGTGCCATGGATTTATTTATTGACTGTAGAACTCTGCTAAATCATCTGTTCTCTGTTTGTGGGTCTCTCTGTGCCCGCTACTCCTTCTGACACAATTCCTCTGCAATAAAAGCCACCTTGTGGTAATGCAGGGAAATATTGATAAACAAGCACCCAATCTGTATTGGTTTGTAAATTTGGTTTCTTAAATTATAGGATAAGAAGAGCAGCACAGACACAATCCATTAAGAAATAACTAGGTGGGTGATTCACTACCATTTGTGTAAATGGCATTAACTCTGAGCTGCCTGCACAATTTATTAATACTTCATGGGAGGAAAAAATTATTTTAATCTCATAATGGATGATGAGCTGTGAAATTGCTTCTGCAGCAGCTGGGCACCCTGGGGGAGGTGCTAGATTCTGCCACATTATGCAAGTTTCCTTTGAGATCTATTGCAGGCACCATCAAATGCTGAAGGGAAAGCAGTACTGTAGAGTGGAAGTGGGGTGCAGGAAGATTGTAAATGTCTTCTCTGCTTCTGGGGTGACAAAAAGGAGCTTGCTTTGCAAATGGTATAAATGCTGCGAAACTGGGGTGAATTCAACTGCACATGACATGATGACTTAGTGAAAAGGCTATTATTTCTTTGGAATAATATCTTCCAGTGTTATAAATTCTCTATGGGATTAGTGTATCTGATTTGTTGGAGACAAAAAAATAAGTTGGGATTAAAGAGGACTGAGGTTGCTATCATGTGAGAAGACATAGTCTTAACTCAGTTTGCCATTGAGAATGATACTGATTTATACATGGAGATTTTTAAAAATTGCAAACTGGTAGAATTTAGATTTTCTTGAACACAACCTGAAGGAAAGAAGTTGGAGGAGCTGCTATTGAAAATGTTCAGCTTTAGAGGCTACTGGATCTAAAAAAAATAGCTATGCCCTGCAAATCTGTTGAATTTCAACCGCAAAAGTTGAATTCAACTTCAGTTTCTTTTTGTTAAAGATGTAGTAGATATTAACTCTAGAAGGTGAAATACCACATATTTGAAGAGAGTCAAGTAGGGAATCTGTTCTAGGGTATATTTCTGAATATCAGAGCTCATGTAACTTTCATACTTTTCAGTGCTATTCTGAATGCTGATCCCTACAAAATTACAGGCTTTTCTTGTTGATGTTGTTTGGGGCGGGGGGGGGGAGTTGTGAATTGATTTTAGACATAGAAATGGACTTTGTTGGAGCATCTGTAATAGGAATAAAGGGAATGTGTAACTGATAGTTGTTTTAGTGGATAATCTCACTGATATTCAGTGCAATTAATCATGTTGTCATTCTGGATTTGAATTTGAAGAGCTATTTTTTAATAGTTCTAATTGTGTTTTGTTGATCATTTCAAGAAGTTAGTCCTTATAGCTTAGGCAACCTTGCCATTGATTTGTAGAATGACTCAGGCTTTATTTTTATCCATTTTGCTGTTTTGAGGGATCATTAGAACATGTAGAACTAGATCTCATAATAATGTGGGCATAATTGTACTTGGAACTTTCTGCATTTTTAAACAAGTCAAAGATACTGTGGAAATCTGGAGCCAACAATTAGGTAATATTTGGGATTTATGTGGGTTGATTGGTGAAAGCTCAATCCAGAAAAAACTTAAATAAACAATCTCAATTGGGATCTGTATAGATTTCCCACCCTCCAAAAGTGCACAATTGTAATTTTGATGACCTCTTAGACCACGGGTCGCGACTTTTTTGCATTGCCAGAGCTGGGGTGGACGTGGCCTCCGTATCATGCAACTGGCCCACGAGCCGACAGTTTGACACCCCTGTCCTAGACGTTTTGATGGTGACAGTAGATAAACTGGTTGACAAAGATTTTCCCTTTGTTGCCTCCTAATTAAATTATCCAGTTTAATTCTGGATACATTCTGGATAGGGCTATTGATAATATTTAGAAACTGTGGCTTTCTTTGCAGTGTCCACCCATTCATCCCCACTTCTAGAATATGCTTCATAAAAGGATGAATTAGGTTCTTGATTACTCATCTGTAAGCTTGCTGAAGGCATTTCATTTATTTAGATTGTTAATTATTGCACAAATTAATTATTGTTCTTCTGTATTCATATATTTTTGAAGGTTTGAGGAGTTTATTTTTATAAATCTTTTTCAAGAAGACTTCAATTTACAATCATAGACTGCTAATAATTGGCAAAGGATTATTAGTGGGGTAGGGAGCACAAAATATTAATAGTAATTTAGTGTACCTCTTAATATAATGTTATATTACAATTTTCAGTGTAATTTGCTTCACAAATGTCTTTGTATATATATAGTACTTGTACCATAATAGGATGGATCAGTGGCTTTTATCTGTAGTGTTAAAAAAAGAATGCATTCAAAATAGCTGGCTTAGATGGTGAATTGCAAAAGCTTTCAGTCTCCACATAAAAGAAAATGTTGGGAACTCATGTTTTAAAACATATACTGTTCTATGTAGCTTTGAAAGTTTGTTCATTAAATGGAAATGCATACATAGTTAAATAAATGTCTTAAATCAGCATAAGATGCTAATGCAGGTGACCTCAATCTTGGCAACATCAGATCTTACCTTCAGATGAGAATGATTTTCTCTAAAGGACTGAAAGTGTGGGAGGAAATATATAATACCTTGTTTGTCCAAATAATGTATTTCTGATTTGCTATTAATGTAGGAGAAGGGGATATCTTGTTTCTTTAGTCATAAACAAAAACAGAAATTAAATCCTCCACATTTTGGAAATAACATACTTGCCAAATGTTTCCTACTTCATTCACACAATATATATATGAGAAGTAGCAGCTGTTTGGTGGGGAAAAGACCCTCTCCTTTTGCATTTAAAATGTATCTTAGTTGCAGGGGACTACATTATTCATGTAAAATAGAATATGAAAAGAAGAGTAATCCATTTATGTGCTACAATCCCAACAACCATTTAGTTAATTTTGTATATATCCATCCCTCATCCTCCAACAATAACATGCATTATTTCATACAATTTGAGAGAATTTTGGAAACAGATTGCAAGGCATTTCTGGAATTACTATTGTGATGTAGGGAACATTAAGGCTTCACTGGGCATGCATAAGTGCTCTGGCATTTCAAGCAAGACTACTATAGACCAATTTATAGAAGATAGAGCTTTTGACAGTAATAAACAGGCATCAAAACATAGGTCAGCGAATGACATAGAATTAATATTTTATTAGTGCTCTAGTATATTTAAGCTGAGTCAACCTTGAGTCAGTCAGGATCTAATTTTTGGCAGTGGGCAGAGCTAGCTTACAATACTGCATTCTAACCACTGTGACACCATGCAATTAATCTTCATCTGTTTTAAGAAACAACTTCCTTTCTTTCTATTTTTAAATTGACTCAAATATTTATATTCCATAATATATGATCATCAACATGCAATATATTCATACAGGTAGTTGTCTACAATTCATACTCTCTGCTCATGGCTTAATTAAGCTGTTGTGATATCATGGAATGCAATGAGCTTTTTAACTTCTGCATGATCCCAGAGTATTAAAAACATTCCAGCTCTTTATTTACATTCCATGGAGCTCCCAAGAAATTCCACTTTTATTCTGTAATGCCCTACTCATTTGTTTCTTTAAACCATTATTTCTCCTTAGTGAACTGTGAATTGTTGGTGTCAGTTTACTAATCAATATTAATGATAGAATCCTGGTTTAAGATTTTAAATTGATATTTTCCCAGAATTTTCTCTTAGATATTATATGTAATTTTGATTTAAAACAAAATCGGGATCATGACACAACAGGCATACAGCATGGAAAGAGGAAAAGCATTACACTTCTTTTTTATTTGTTCAACCAAAGAGGCCACTAACATTATTTCTAATAAGGGCCAAGGAGCTCTGCGATAAGTATGAAATTTAAATGTGTGGAAGGTAATGGTCCCTAATGATTCTGTTCCACTGGGTCTTCCTTTGTTCTTATAAATGTTTATATTTATCAGACACATAAATGGAAAATGTTGATTGAGAATTACAGCAAGATTCTTCATTCTTTGATTACTGGAATTCAGCAACATAACTGCTGTTATACACAGGATACAATAAATGTGGCACATTTGTTTTGGTGGTAATTGCAAGCTGGAAATCAAGGGCTTCCTGAAGTCTCTCTTGAGACTTTTGTGGGATTTTTCTAAATACTTATGCATGGTTGCAAATTGTATTATGGCATCCACACATTATTATGGAACAATGAAAGGCAAGCATTGACATACCTAAACTTGGTGTGTGCTATGCCAAAGCAGCCCTTTGCTACAATTGCCTGTTATGCTGTATTTTATTTCTTGCTTGTAAATAAGAGTCTCTAAAAATGTTAAATGTTAGATCCAGCCTAACCATAGTTTAGTTTTTCATTTTGGATTATGTACACTATGACTTTTGGAGGGACATTTTTATTCTAGGAAAATGACAAGCCAACAAGAAGCTATAATTGCCCTGATTTTTAGAAGTGGTGCAATACTACAGATCTGATGTACTGCAAGACATGAATCAGAAAAATTCTATTAAAAAATCTCTTGAATGGCTGACACAGGAGTATTCTCCACAATGATTAATTTGACTTGGTCATTATGAACACAGACAAGTCTGACAAAATTGCATTTCATTCCCCACTGAATTCATAAAATTGCTGTACACATAATAAGAAGTTATAGTCCTATGCTATCTACTATGTTTGACAGGATTTCAGCTCTGGGAAAAATGGGGATGGGAGAAAGACCAGGAAAGGAAATTGGGAAGCAGTTTAAAAGCCTACAATTTGCTATCTTTTGCTATAGCTTGCATATCCCAGTTATTCAATTCAAATTCCCCATGAAAGTTCCAGTAAAAGTCACTTTGAATTATTCTGGAAATAGCTGCTTTATCATTTTCAGGATTGAAAAGCAAGAGTTTTTATTTCTGTGAGGCTATACAACTAGATTGTGAAGGAAACACATGGCCATATCATATTGAATTGAGAAAAAATGATTTTGCCAAAATTGCCTCTTTTGCACTTACTGAAACAATAAGCTCTTGCAGTCCTTTACAGCAAATGAGAATATTTACTTCCCAGATGAACATTCTTAGTGGAAAAACAATACTATGCTATTCTTGACTTTTCTCATTCATCAGCGACTTCACATGAACCAGCTACAGAATTCATGGGGACACTAAAAAAAGACGTGCATTTGAACCAATGTAATCTTGTATACAGTTTCCAAACTAGAACATTAGACTCCTCAAAGCAGGGAACCCTGAGAAATTAGACAAGATATACAGCATGGTATAATTGTATTTAGAATAAAGATTCCAAGTTCTGAAATAAATAATGCAAATTATATCAAGTGGTAGCTGATTAATTGTAGGAATGTTTAGATGTGGGCACTATAACACCAAAAGATATGTAGATCTGGCAAATAAATAAAGCCAAATAAATGTTACGTGGATTCCTGTACTGAACTAGAGGATGCATTCTATGGCTCTTGTGAATCTTTCCAGTTCTGTGGAGGAAAGTACAAAGTCCAAGTACATATCTTTATACAAATGATACCTGATTCAATACCTGTAATTTTAAGATGTGGCTGAAAAATTGCTGCATAAAACTTTAAAGAATCACTACCAGTCTGTGACCTGGAGTTCATATTTCATTAAGCCATGATTGGTTTAACTAGGGTTATTGAATGCATCACAGTTAGCTGGGTATTCCCAGTTGACTTTCATGGCTAAGGCGGGACTAGAACTGATGTTCTCCAGTTTTCTAGCCTTGTACCTTAACCACTAGAATTAATTAACCCCCTTGTTATTAATGGTATGACACACATATAATTTTTGAAAGAATGACTGTAGTGTCACGCAGCAAAAAGTTGTGTGGCCAGTAATTACCTCCAGGAGAAGACAGAATGGGATGTTAGATCCACCCTGTTCCATTTTACACTGACAGATGAATTTATATTACTTGGTCTGTTTTCCTTGCAGTTCACCAGAAACAATTTCTCTGCTGCTTTCTCTCTTAAACTTATATTTGTTCTGAATGTTATTTGACAGGGCAAATATTTACCTCCAATAATGATGAAAATCTCCATCCTTCTAACTGTGAATAACATTCTTTGAATCAATGTTTGTCTGAAGCTTCCAGGATCCCAGCAGATAATCACAGTGAACATGACATGACAGGGAATTGGGGTCACTTGATATTTGTCAGGTTTCTAAGGAGAGCATTTTTCTTGAATTCCTGCCTGGCCAAGTAATGTTCTTTGTGATTAACAATTGCACACAAAGTCTGTCTTGATGGAACTGTTCATCTATAGAACTGAAAGGATTTTTCATTTACTACCCATTTTACACGTGAGGAGTATTGAGGCATAAAAAGGGATTTGTTTTTATTGTTACTGAGCAAGAGATGACATGAATAGCCAGATTTGTACAAGATTACATTAATTTGGAATTAGAGTATTCAGATGCAAAAGAGGATAGGGGTCACAAAGCTTTACAATGGCATAGAAGGAGTAGTTTTGCAATTCCTACGTGTTGCTCTGGAATGTAGATTGCCCATCTTTAATCTAGAGATTTTAAATGTGGATGGCATCGTTTTGAGTGGCTGTCTCATATATTTGCTCTGCTTCCTTCAACACAACCAGAGCACAACTGGTTTTCCAGAGGCCGCTCTGGGAAGCTCCCAGGTAGGACACAAGTATAGTAGCATTTTGTCATTCAGTTACAGATAGTCCTCAACTTACAACCATTCATTTAGTGACCATTCAAAGTTACAACAGCACTGAAAGAAATGAACTATGACTGGTTCACACACTTATGACCGTTGCAACATCCCTAAGGTCACAGGATGAAAATTTGGGTACTTGCAACCAGCATGTGTTTATGATGGTTGCAGCCTCCCAAGGTCATGTCAGTACCATTTGTGACCTTCCCAGCTGGCTTCTGATAAAGTCAACGGGGGAAGCTGGATTCACTTGACAACTGCGGCAATTTGCTTAACATCTGTGGCAAAAATGGTCATAAAATTTGGTGTGACTCACTTCACAACTACCTTGCTTAGCAACAGAAATTTTGGGTCCATTTGTGGTCCTAGGTCGGGGACTACCTGGACTAGCCCTGAGAATCATAAATATTATCCCTTATGAAAATAATACAGAATTAGCATAACTGGTAGACTTTTACAAGGTTATTCCCCATTAATTTGTCAAGTCCCATTTTCAAACCCATTCAGCCTGTGCTCAACTCTATTCTTGTTAATTACACAGTTTGTTAATGTGTTGTATGTAGAAGCATTTCTTTTTATCTGTTCTAAATCCCACCCCATCCTTGAATTTCCTGGAAGAATCCTAAATTCTAGTATTATGAAAGGCAGAAAAACATGTTATTATCCACTTTCTTCCCTTCATATATGACACTTGTCCTTTATATTGCATCTTCAAGGGAATAATGAGTGTAGTTTCTCCTTTGTGGTTTTCCTACTGTTAGTCTTTCCCAACTCCAGCTGTGTTGGATTACATTCCTAGATGCTTTTCATATTACTTAGTAAAACTTTTTTTTGCATGTATAAAACCTTGATTTTATTTCACATCCAATTGTTTTCTATTTGGTCCACTACTTAAGAGTTGAATCAAGGGAAACTACATACAATTGAAATAAAATTAAAATATTTTTAATGGAAGTGGCTGGTAAAAATACCTCTCTCCCCTCCTTTTTGGGGGGTGGGGGGTAAGTTGGCATGCTTCCAAACCAAGTGCTAGTTTGCATTTTTCCTTTTTAAAATTTCCTATGATGACATACAGACTAATATGTTTCTCTGTGCAGCAAATCAATATATTTAGAGATGGAAAAATAATCATGTGGTACAAGAATCTTGGTAGGTACTAAGTAGGTGCCAGTGATATATTGCTGTTCTTGAAAGCCACATTGGGAAGTGCAGCTCTAGAATATGTATAGTGAAGATTTTAAGGTCTACATTCTTGGATCAGGTTCTAATAGTTTGTCTTTATTCTTGCTGATTTTTTACATTCTGTAATATGCAGTATGCAGAAAAGCTTTTGAAGCTGATATAACAGGAGAGATTTGAACAAAATAAAGGCTTAGATTAAAGGCTCATGCAGCCATGTAGAGAGGATTAAAAGCAATATTTTCAGAAAGGATTTTGCAGATGAACTTTTAATGAGGTTTTCAAGTGGAACTATTGCATCTGTGGTTTGTTATTATGACTTTATACTAATGGTAGAATCTGCGCAGTATTCTAATGTTTTTTTGTTATTGTTTTAAAGCTGGCTGAAACACATACTACCTTTAGAAGAAAAAAAAGATACTTCATTAAATTATCAACTAATTGTATCAGTAAAAAACAGATTGAAGTACATCAATAAAATCCTGAAGAGAATTCAGTGTACAGTATATCTTTTAGAAGTCCCAGTGAAAAGGATCTGCAGATGATTATACCTTCTTAAAGGCAAATCTGTAAGTCAGGCCTTTGCAAGTAAAAATGTGTGCGGAGGGTCATATTGGCAAAAGTGGACTTGGTATTAATTAAGCAAAATAATATATGTATAATGTGCTTCCAAATCACTTCTATAGAAAGATCAGTGTTAACAGAAACCTTGTGATAGTCCCGTAAGTGATATTGATACTATTTGGGATTTTTGAAACTTTTTGGGTCCTAGCAGCTGGAAAAAGCAACACAATATAAATATAAACATACATCCTATAATCCATTCACTACATCCATTTTTTTCTCTTTCTATCTATACACTCACAAAAGAGATGATAGACACTCCTTTCTTCTTGGCCATTATGAGGAAATTTGCTCTTTCTCTACTATGTTGGCAGAGAAATAATGATCCTTCTAAAAAGATAGCTGGGAGAGAAGAGAAGGGAAATGTCCTCTCCTCAATAATCATTACCAAAATTGTTGTTTCTGAAATATTAGCAGTGGGAAAACAGCAGATATGATTTTCATTACCTAGCAGACGGCTGATCAGTGGGATGATAGAAAAAAGCTAGGGCTCTACACACTCTGGCAGATGGCCAGGAAAATGGCAGAGGGCCTCTTGTGTCCTGTGGTTACCCATATGGAATCTGAGTAGTGACATCACGCATAGAGAACTTTCTGTGCACCAGATTTTCTATGGGTGGTATTAGCATGCCTCTCTCTTCGCCATTACTTCAATCAGTCAATCCTTTATTACCCTCAGTGACCAGTACTCCATTTGGAAGAGCATGAAGGTTAAATCTTACCAGATTTTTTTTTTAAAAAACCCAAAATATTATAAAATAAAATCTGATAGAAATAATGTAATGATAAAATAAACAGCCATGTTGAAATGATTGATATAATTAATGGTGATGATTTTTACAGACAATGAAAGAACATTTGATCACATTCAAAGAAATTGAATCATACCGGTCAGCTAATAAAATATATATGATCTATGCCACCTGGAAATTTAGTTAATGAATAAATTACCATTACTTTACAGTTGATGTATCACCTTTGGGGGCTGCTCAAAATGCTCCTGGAGGATACACATACAAGCTATATGTGTGTTTGACAGAATCTAAGGGGAGATGATTCCCAAGGTAACTCTTGCTTGCCTCAATCTGTGTTAATGGCATTGTGCAGCACAGTGATAACAGCCAAACAGAGAGAGAATTGTTTTATTGCAGCCCATTGCAAGTGACAGGCAGAACTGTATTTTTTTGTCAGAAATATCTTATGCTGGATAGATCTATACATTGAAAAAGCTTAAAACCTGCAAATTGCTGGTATTCAGCATTTTAAGTAAAAATACATTGCTCTCTAAATTTATGACTATATCTCCTAAGTTTATTTTGTTTATTTGAATTGCTATCTTAAATATTAAATATTTTGTGTATGTAGTTTTAGATAGCATTATATTGATGTGGCACTTGTTTGAATTCTGGACACTGTGGTAGAAGCCAAATAAATGGCAATTATCTTTAACAAAATAATATTTTGGAATTTCAGTACTTTTCAAAAATAAATTAACATTCTTTGTTTCCTTTTCAGTTATTTACTTCCTATTCTCTAGCTTGCATTTTGCTCATCCATACTCCAAGCTCTTTATATAAAACAATGATAGGCAGCATTTTTTACATCATAGAGTGTATTCACGTATTAGTAACATGCTAGAAGCTGGAGAAACATTGGAGAAACACAGATGTATAGATATATACATTCTTGGTGCTCTCTCCTTTTTTTCTATCCACCTTGATGCTGGTTATCCTCTTCTTCTATTTCCTTCCACCTTTCTCTGCATTGTATACTTTCCCAGAGAGCTAGATGTTTTCTAATGGGTCCAAAACATAAAAATTCAGGCCTGGTCATTTGTGCCTCAAGTGAAAACTGTGGGTTGATCTGTTTGTTTTTTTGGGATATCCATAGTATTCTCGGTAGTCTTCTCTAATAAAACAAAACATAAAGCAATATTAATAAATAAAAACCCACAGTACAAAATCTCATAACATTACCAACAGGGGCAATCTAGATTCAAGTGGGTTCAGTTGAAAAAATGGTGCTTTCTGGTCTCAACCCCTTCATGGCACTGGCACACCGCTAGTAGCTTTTCTTAGGTAAATCTTCAGGCAGGTTGACTAGGGAAGGAATAGGTTATCCTAAACATACTTTGGCATCAAACATTAGAAAGCCTCATCACGCAAGACTAGCACTTTGAATTATACTCTGAAATGTATTATCAAGGCTGACAAGATAGGTGCAATATACACATACTGCAGCAGCAAACATCAGTCAATAAGCATTTTGAACCGAGAATGATTTCCAACCAGTCTATAAAGGTAGAACTTAAAATCTGGGAAAGCTCCTAAAGGTGATTTTATTCCCTCTGGATTACTAGAGGAAAATAAAGATTGGTGGGCCGGTGCTGGCTGCCCTATTTACTTATATTACCAGCTCAGCACATTTTCTCTCTGAGGGGAATGAGACCATAGTCTATAAGGATAAAGAAAATGGACTTAATGGACTTAAATTACAAATTAAATTTGTAATTTAAATTACAAACTTAATAGCTTGCCTCATACTTAAGCAATCTAAAAAATACCTTTATTTAAAATTATTGGATCAGGTCTAAAGTGAGAATATCTTTCTGAAGAGCAGATGGGATTTAGACTACACTATTTAGCTGAAAAATACATAGCCCAAAGGATTTCTTTTTGCAACCTTTGCGGATTTCAAATCATCTTTTGATTTGATTTCAAGGAACTGGATATGGGAAAAACTAATAGGATCCTCAGTGGATAAAATATTATTCCTTCTTACCCAGATTCTTTATTCCAGACATGTCAAACTCATGATGTCACGTGAGTTTCCCCATTGCCGGTAATGGAGTGGGCGCGGTTTCCTCATGACATGTCCGGCCTGTGGGCCGGCAGTTTGACACCCCTGCTTTATTCTAATACCTCACTTAATATATTTCCTGGATGTTATTTTTCTGGAGCTGTTTCCATACAAATAGAAGTAAAACAAGAGTACATTCTAGTACTCTTATTTTTCAATATGTATATTAATTCAATAATTCAAGCTCTGCAGTCTTCTGATTCTCACTCTCCATGGCTGTAGATTGTGCAATTCTAGCTTTGCTATATGCAGACAACATAGTAATTTTGGCTGTCTTAACCAATGAGAATGAGACAGGCATTGAGGTCATTGACTTTCTTTTGCCTAAACAACTTGTAGCAAATCATCAAAAGTTTACAGTTGGTGGGTGTTTTTTTTGCACTATTTATTTATAAGATGGATAAATAGCTAACTAATGGGACCCCCAACAGATCAAGTGAATACCTATAAACATCTTAGGGTACATTTCTCTTATTGGGGCCAACATAACTCCTCAACTATCTAGAGATTACTTCCATTCAAAGGGACACATTTTATTCCTGCAGCTCACAAGGTCTTTCTTGCTAAGCTTATGTCTAAGCTGCTTCATGGTGTTGAGATTTGGACCTTTAAATCCTGGAAGCTATCCAAGATGCATCAAGAATGCTGCCTTACACTTAGAGATAGGTTTAGTTTCCATGAGTGTCAACGCCTGGTACTACCTCATTAATTTCCAGTTAAAATTATTATTTTTTTACCTGGCTCCAGTGGTTTTCAGACACTATACTAGACTAGACTAGAACAGAACAGAATAGAATAGAACTGGAAGGGACCTTGGAGGTCTTCTAGTCCAGCACCCTGCTCAAGCAGGAGAACCTATGCCGTCTCAGACAGGTGAATGTCTAGTCTCTTTTTAAAAATCTCCAGTGATGGAGCGCTCACAATTTCTGGGAGTAAGCTGTTCCACTGGTTGATTGTCCTCACTGTCAGGAAGTTTCTCCTTAATTCCAGTGTTGTAATTCAACATTCATTTATCCCATTTTAAAGAACTACCTTGGTAGAGAACGTGATGTCTTTCAGTCACTTCTTCTATCCTGTCAGGACACTGATATATCTGTCCAAGTTCCCTGATTTTGTCCCTCAATTTGTTTTATTCGCTCCTATGATTATAGATTAGCACTAATCCTGGTGATCACCACCACTATTATTGTTACATCATTTTTATTTTTGATGATAGTAGTGCTCAATGATCTATCGGTATGCTTCTCCCTACTGTATATTTGCTAGTGTTATATAATATGATTGCAAGAATAAGATCAGTACAAGGAAATGATAGCAAAACCCAAAACTATTTCACTGTTTTCACTTAATAGTTTTCAAGAATTGATTATTATCTTACAGATTTGAAGATAGCAGTTAAAAACTAAATGCATGTATCTCTCAGACATATTCCATGTAGTTTTACTCATTCTGGTGGATTAAGGAAATTAACTCCCAACTATCTTAAATCAAATATATTAAGTACCAGGACTGTGAGAAATAGGCATGATTCAATTTGAGATTTTAAGGCAAACCGATTAAATTTAATCTGCTTTGAGATTGCGTTTGAAAAAGCAACTTCATAGGCTATGGGGAAAACATCAGCACTTCTTCAATTACTTTCTTTTCTTTTTTTTTGCAAAATGAAATGATTGATTGTTTTGAGAACAGAGCCAGCAAATTTCAGGTTGAAAAATACTGACTTTACATAGAGCTCCAATCCTAGTACAGAGTCATAAACTAATGCAGTGGTGGCGAACCTATGGCATGAGTGCCAGAGGCGGCACTCAGAGCCCTCTCTGTGGGCACATGCGCCGTCGCCCCAGTCCTAGGCCTTCAGCTGGGTTTTGTAAAACCTTTTCACTTTAGGCCTCCGCCGCTGTGTGCAAAAAAAAAAAAAAAGGTTCAATCAGTCAATTTCAACTTCTCGCTGGGAAAAAAAAACTTGCAAAGTTGGAATTGATTGATTGAACTTTTTAGTCCCACCCAGTCTGCCGTTACCATCGCAGCCATGCCCACCCAATGGGCCACACCCAGCCAATTGGCTACACCCAGCCAATGGGCCACACCCACCCAGCACCCGACGATGCATAAGTGGGTTTTGGGTTGCAGTTTGGGCACACAGTCTCTAAAAGGTTCGCCATCACTGAACTAATGCATAGATCCAACTGTTTTCACATTGGCTTCATCATGATGAACCAGCTTTTCTTTTACTGTATTGTCTGTTAATACAATATCTCCCTCTTGTAACTTCATTATCAATATTTGGTAAGTTATATGGTAGCCACTTCTCTGGTTTATTTGCAGATTCAAAATTTTGACTCTACATAATTCATTTTTATTTCTATTTCTTTTACTGTTAACATGGTGTTGTAAAAGCTTAATTTGTTAAGACATACTTATTTTCTGTGAAAATTTTTCTTTTTTTCTCATTCAAAATAGTTTGGGTTTTCTCTTGATTCTTCTTTTTTAGATCACTATTATGTTGTATAAACTAACCTCTAATAAAAACTTTACTTTCATCCCAAACCATTTTAAGTCAGTACCTTTACCTAAATTATTTTCAAAAAAATATTTAAATTTCAATTTATAATTTTCCACCATTACATCTTTCTGTAGCAATATTTAATTTAGTCTCCATCAAAAAGAAATATTTTTTCTTTTATAAACCAAACTTACAATATTATGATTGAAAAATGTCTTTGGTAATATCTCTACTTCAGAAATCTTAATAGCCAGGTTCTTCGAAATCCAAATCATGTTTTCATTTAAGGCATAATTTCCCAGCATCAAAATCTTAATCCCATGCAAAATAAATTCCAGCCCAACACCTACCATGTTCATCAATCAGTACAAGTTCTGGTTGTAGTTGGGGATTTATATACAAAACAACTCCATTTCTCTTTTTTTCATCCTGTTGAAATAAATTATTCACCCAATTTTTTTATAAATCAAATAGTTTATGTCCTTTTTTTCCTAATGTGTCTCTTGTGAGCAAATTACATCTTATTTTAATTTTTTTCAAATAATGATTTTTTTTACCTTTTGAGGAGCATTTGCTCCATTTATATTTCATGTTAAGCATTTGTAAGCCATAATCAAACCAAAGGTTTTCTAAAAATTGATTCTAAAAAGCAATATCTGTAACGCCTAGTTCAGTATCATCCATTTCAGCTTCCTGTTGCACCTATTAGAGTTTTTTTGTAATCTTTTCTGATACTACAATTAGGCAGTTTTTTTGTAATCTTCTCTGATACTACAATTAGGCATTGCCTTTCTAGAAATTCTCTTGTCTTTTGGATTGAATTCAATTGAAGCCTGTTATTTAAAAGTAAAAAGTATACTTTCCAATTTGTCCTATCAAAATGCAATCTTTTTCTGCTTTAGTCTCTCATCAAAGAAAAAAAATCTGTTTTCTCTTATGAAAAAAAACTAATTAAATAATTACAAACAAAACCAAACCAAATATTAATCTATTATTAATCTTCAGTCTTATATTAAAAAGCTGCTACAAAATTTAATCTCTTGTCTTCTTCCTGACAAATTGTATCAAAACATTGGAACATTTCTTAGTCTTGCAAACCTTATATTTATTCTGTATACTTTATTGATTTCTGCCTGTTCCTTTCTCATCCCAATCCAAAAAAATTACTAAAACTTTAGTAATCTTTTCTCTAATATCTTGACTAGAATTCTCTGTGATTGATCTAAATCTCAAATAAAATTCATTTTCTCTACATTCAAATAGACCCAGATCATCTAGTTCTCTTTCCAACTTTCAGTCTATAACTTATGTCCTACTTTCCAAGGTTTCCACGTTGTCATTGATTTGTTTTATATCCCCAGACACCTATTCTACTGAGCTTTCCATCTTCCATCCATAACTTCTTTCATCTGCTCTTTCATCTTTACATGTCTTTCATCCAGTGTCTTTTTTCAAAAACTGTCCAAATGATTCAGCTAGCTTATTGGATAGTTGCTGAGACATTTTCTGAAGCAAATCTGATGTAATTCCTCTCTCTGCAGGTTGCTCTAGTGATCTTCTCCTCTCCCTTTATATACCTAGTGGATCCAGGTTTTGCCATTCTACATGATCCTATCCACCACCAGTTGTTATTTGATATCTTTTATTCTCTGTCTATATATTGGCCTTATTGTAATTCATAATAAGGAGTTATTCATCTAAAAGACCACAAGAAGCAAATTTGGGTAATATAAGACCAATAAACTTAAATTAAATATCTCAGAATTAAATCTTTCTTCAGCAGAAAACTCAGAAGTATTCTGCTGATTCAAAGCATCAAGAACTGCCACATTCAGATCATTCTCTGAGCAATTAAAATATGACACAACTCATTGATTATCACAAGGATTTGGAATTTTTGCTCAAACTTTTCCAGACCTCAATAGCTTATGTGACAGAATCAAAAAACAAAGAGTGTTAAAATACACTATTAAAGTCATACATTCTCCATCCCTAATCACTCCTCATAAAGATGAGCATGATGGCTTAAATTATGGTATTATTATTATTTAGTAAATAATTGTATTAAATAATTACAATAGATAAGTTATTGTATATATTAATATTTAATTAAAAACCAGTAACAGTCAACAGCCCATTTTAACTCACTCAGATAATATAGCCTTTATATTATTATAGATACATCTCAAATAAGCAATCATTGCATTGAGGGAACTGAGATTCCTCACTATTCAAGATAGGGTTTAATGGAAAAATGTATATAAATTTTGTCCACTACAGCTAGTCCTTGACTTACAAACATTCATTTAGTGACTGTTCAAAGTTACAACAGCACTGAAAATAGTAACTTATGACAATTTTTCACACTTATGACACTGCAACATCTCCACAACCATGTGAACAAAATTTAAACTCTTGGCAACTAGCATGTACCTATGACGGTTGCAGTGTCCCAGGGTCATGTGATCATCTTTTGTGACCTTCTGACAAGCAAAGTCAATGAGAAAGCCAAATTCACTTAATCACCTTAACAACTGCAGTGATTTACTTGCGAACTGTGGCAAGAAAGGTCATAAAATGGGGCAAAATTCACTTAACAACTATCTGGCTTGGCAAGAGAAATTTTGAGCTCAATCATGGTCCTAAGTCAAGGACTACCTGTACTAAATAGCTTTTGGAGAAACAAGTATGGGTTTTTTAAAAAAAATATGAGAAGTTGTCAAACTATCTTTTGTTTTGTTTTATTTTAGACATACAATGGTCAGAATGAAAATAATGAAGATTATGAAATCCCTCCTATTACTCCTCCTAATCTCCCTGATCCATCCCTCCTTCATTTGGTGGATCATGAAACTGGATATCATTCATTGTGCCACAGTCTCCCCCCAAATAGCCTGATACCAGCATATTCCTACCAGAATATGGATCTTCCTGCTATCATGGTATCTAATATGTTGAGCCAAGATGGGCACCTCCTGTCTAGTCAGCTACCTACCGTGAGTAAAATTTTTCTATTATTGTACCTCATTTTGTATACTTCTACCTTTCTATATCATGATTCCAAATATAATGGAATACAATTTAGCAGAGGGGACATCAGTTTCTACTTATTCCTGAGATAAAAATTGGATCTGATACTTTTTAAAATTAAAGATGTTCTTGACTATGATAAATGAAGATTCTTAATTCTGTGCAGAGCCCATGGCTTATTTTAAGAACCACCATTGAGTAACTGAGTATTTCTGCTTTGCTAACCCAGATATTTTTGTTAATCTGTCATCTTGTATATTGTTTTGCTGACATAATAACAACATGCATGCAAATAAAACCTTTTATGAATTTAGTTATGGACTAAATTCTACTATGTCAGTTGAGTTCTAGTTGGTAGATTTTTTTTTTCACTTCTCAGTCTAGGGCTGAAAAAGAATGACTGGCCCAAAATCACTCCGCCAATTTCCATGTCTAAAGCAGGACTAAAACTGTCATATCTTTTGTTCTTAGTCCAGCATCTTAACCATTGTACTACACTGCTTAGTATATATATTTATACCATCACATTAATCTTAGTTACTTTATGATGAACAAAGTGAATTTTCTCAGTAGCTTAAGGGATATGCTGAACAATGGACAATAAATTTGATATTTGGAAAATGCTATACAAATAATTTTAATTTAGATATTTTTTCTTATTTCCTATTTTTTTTTTACAAGATATTATAAGATTGTTGTCTGTGAGTGAAGTACCTCAGCAGAATAGCCTAGAAATAATAAAAAGAACACTGAAAAAACAGAAAGAACACAGGCCTTTAGAACAGATCAGAACTGTACATTTTCAGTCCGCAGTCCCTTCACTGTACCAATGCCCATCAAGTTTTTTTCGGCTGGCAAAATAAAATGGGCATAAATTGGCAATGATTGAAATGCTAAAAAAACAACCTCAAGTTCTATTGTATATTCAAAATATCCTAAAATAAAAAGTTTGAATTACTGTAATATGAAACCTTTGGATTAGATGTTACCCTTTGGCATAAAGTAGCAGCATAGGA
Source organism: Protobothrops mucrosquamatus (assembly GCF_001527695.2). Taxonomy (NCBI): domain Eukaryota; kingdom Metazoa; phylum Chordata; class Lepidosauria; order Squamata; family Viperidae; genus Protobothrops; species Protobothrops mucrosquamatus. The sequence continues at coordinate 1,093,631 of NW_015386550.1, forward strand.
ATAATTTGTTAAATTTAAGAAAAAGATGGGTCTGGAAAGAATTTTTAAAAGACCTTGTCCAGAACTAACATAAGAAAAAAATACATGTTATATCAACTTCACTTGTGGCTTAATAAGCAATATGGAAATTACAGATTTAGAGTATGAGAAAACTTAATGATTATTAGCTTCAGAGAATCTAGAGAATATTTTTTTATTTAAAACAGTTACATTTCACTTCCCTAATATTTGGTGATTAATAATAAATTGAGAAAGTAAATGAATTATAATAAAATAATAGTGTAGAAATGGGAAGAAATATAATATCAAAATAGCCCTGCAGGAAATAATTCTAAATTATCTCATAATCAAATGATAAATAAAGTTTCCCCTATTAGCATATGCTGATCAATATAGTATAATACTCAAGGTATGGGGAACTTTGGCTTTACTGTCTGCTATTGGGAGATCTTATTTCTCAGTCTAACCTACCTTTAAGAATAGATGGTTGGAGTAACCATCTATTCACCTTGTTCACTAAATCTGTAGTAACCAAATTATAAATATACAAAAATACATAGATACATGGATACATACATATATAAAATCTTTACAGATCACATCTTGGAAAAATGCTTCACCTATTAAAAACTATTTTTGAGAGAAGCTAGTACTCAGGGTTTTCCTAGAAAAAGAAATAGAAAGAGAGAATTTTCTTGCAAAAATTAGCAATAAATAATAGAGTATAAACCAGGAGAAACTCATCCTACCCCTTCACTAAAATCCCCTACACTTTCAGAGATTTAATTTCTTTGTGTCTAATTGAAGGGATTCCATTAATACTTAACTGTCATGGCCATCTCCCACTCAACAGATACCTTTGTGTGAAATCAAACATTACTTTATGGTCCTCTTCAGCCGAGTTGATTAAACCATTCATTTCTGAGACAAAAGAGTCAATTTCATATGAAAGATATTTTCCTCTCAGTTTAATTTAAAGCATAGACCCAAAGCCTGACCCCTATTTTCATAACATGATAATTTTATTCTACGTTGATTGTCTCATTTTTGAGAAAGATATTACACATATAAATCAGTTTCTAAAATATCCAAAGAAATGAGGAGAATGGGATTTATTAAGCATCTTACACACATATGAAATAATTTATTTTGGAATAGTCCTTCGGAAATGTTCTGTACTTTATGGTTCTGTTTTATAAATGCAGCATCATGACAATAAATCAGGACTGAGCTGCAAGAAGATAAGAAGAGGGCTTAGTGTGCTATAAGCATAGAATAGGGATATTAAGATTTGTTTCCCTCTTGTAATGAAAATGAAAATCGAAAACAAATCCGGGAAGTCCAAGTTTCCCAGCTGATTGTCAGTGAAAAGTGTTTTATTTTAAATGGTGCATCTGGAGTGTTGACATATCCCAAAGGTTTTCAACTGCAAAAAGGGTGTTAAGGAAGAAAATTGTCTTTCTATTTTAAGGCCAAAATAATTTTTCTCTTTTCTGTCAAATATCTTTTTCCAAACCATTAACATTTCCATCCCTGATTAAATGTCATGTCACAATAAATCAGCCATTCGTTCCCAGTATTTGCACCATATGTAGGCTAGGCAACATCTCTCCCAGTAATGTACCTAGAAATTCTCCAAGTGGCATTAATACAATATATATTTTATTTAATTATATACTCTTTCTATTTGTTTTACCCAAGACAGTTTACAACAATTAAAAATAGAGTATCAAACAACAATAACAACAAAAGATTACTACACATTAACACAATTAACATCAAAATCAAACTCACTTATTAAAATAATAATTAAAAGGTTGTTGAAACATTTAGCATCTTTTTAAATACACGGAGAGTGATAAATATCTTTTTCCATATGGTCTGGGAGCTATTTGGGAGAAAACTCATTCCTGCATACCGATACTAGAGCATCTGGTAATGGAAACATATTCAAAAGAGTCATTGTCACTGATCTAAACAACCTATCAAGTTTATAACGGGAGCGATAGAGAACCAGACTCTAAACCATTTAGGATTTTAAAGATTAACACCAGGACTTACACAGTTGTGTGATACACAATTGGTAAATTTGCATATCTTTTAAGTAGCATGAATCCTGTACCATGAACTGGTCAATAGCTGTCAGCCTTTCAAAGTAGGCAAGGCAAGTAAACAGGAATCACTAAAAGTCTTGGAGTGTACTCTAAAGGTTAGGGTATTGTAACAAAATCCTAGATGACTGTCAAGCCTTTCTCCTCTTCAAATAATGCCTACCACAATCAAGGCAGACCTGTTTTGAGTTGCTTTCTCACCCCAATTTTTTATAATAGCACAACAGTCTGGCTGCTACATTTTGCATCAATTGCAGTTTTCAGGCACTTTTCAAGAACAGCTGTACTTCATTATATACTGTAATATTACTATACACTTGCGCTGTTCTATTATCACAGTTTTTCCTCTAAAAATGTTTCAATGCTCAATATATATTTCCTAAGCAAGGTGACATCCAAAGACAGTGTCTTAACTTCCACCAATAAATGTACACTACACAAAGTGTACACAAAATATAGATAGACCTGTCAATATTTGTATACCTACATATTTACAGTATGTGTGCAATAAGTTATAGAAATAGTTCTTGCTTAATGATCACAATTGGAACTGGAATCTTGGTCATTGAGCAAAGCAGTTGCTAAGCAAGATATCACATGACAGCTTTACTCAATGACTGTGGGTTGTTAAGCAGAGGGAGTCCCAAGTAAGAAATATGGGGAGGCCTCAATTGGGCATGAGCCCTGGGAGGCCCAGCATAGGATGCACATGAAACACTTTCCCACATACACAAAGGGTCAAATGCCTAAGAAGCCTCCACAGTGGAGCAGAAAACAGTTGTCCTCTGAGAAGTTTCAAATGCCCGGGAGGCTCCAGTAATGCACTACAGTGCAAAGGAACCTTCCCCTTATGAAGAGCCAAATACACAGGAAGCCCCAGTTCAGACCCCCTAGCCCCACTGCCCTTGTAGCCCTGCATTCCATCACAGCCAGGCCCTTTGTGAGGACGAAGAAGAAAATAAAATGCTAGAGACAGTTGCTCAGATGCAGCCTCTTAAAATGTTCCTTTTCACTGTGGTCCTGGATGGAGCTACAAAACTACTACAGGCTTTACAGTGAAAAAAAGGGAAAGAAAAGCTGTCCTCACTTTCTCAAGACATTGCAAAGAAGGTGCAGCTCTCATCAATCCCAAAATGAAAAGTTTCGGATTGGCTTCCTGTGGGTTAAAACAACCAAGCTGATTCCTAGAGGAAATTGGCTTCAGCTTGGCTTCCGGTGAGAGGAAGCCAAGCTGAAGCCTATCTCTGCTAGGAATCAGCTTGGTCGTTTTAACCCACAGGAAGCCAAGTTGAAACCAATCTTCTCTAGGAATCGTCTTGGTGGTTTTAACTTATAGGAAACCAATCCCTCTAGGCTTGTGATGTTATCTGGGAAGAATTTGAGCTCTCAAGGAAGTAGACAGGATCCCTAAGCTATAGGTAGGGCCACTTGAGTATTAGATCCCTGAAAGGAGGGAGCATATGAATAGATCCGTGCAGTGATAAATATGTCTTTGAAAGAGGGGGTGGTTCTGCCAGCTATGAAAGAGGCAGTGGTGTACTGTAATACAGTGGTTATCCTTGGAACCAACTAATCTGGATATTTTCATCCAGTCTCCAACCTTCCCCTTTTAAGGAAGGTTTGAGAAGGTGGTCAGCCTCTAGCTTTAGAGGACCCTGATGAAAGTGGATTATCATCTCGGACATGATTCAGAGTAGGATATAGTATGGAGACAACTTTGGTTGATGATCTGTAGTGAGCTCAGAATGGGGATAGTGCATCCATTCTGACTGTGATCTCTTGCTGGCCTTCATTCCCATCCACTATGGTATCATTTTGGATTGACTGAGATTTGGGGGGGTACCATTCTCAGGTATCTCTTCTCTGAGACTGTTTTCAGTTGTTGGTGGGAGGGAAACAGTTGAACCCTGCTTTATGGGGATGTCTCAGGACCACCTCTCTGCTTTTCCAAATCTACATGAAGCTACTGGGGAAGGTAATTTGTTTTGTCCATATAGGGCAAGGTATGATCAATATGCAGATTAAATCCAGTAAAACATCTCTGTTCCTGGCTGCCCCGGTGAAAGAGTCATGCTTCTTTCCCAGTGTCTGGAGTCTCTAAGGATCTGGATGGCAAGAACAGATTATGGCTTAACCCTGCCAAGACTGAGTGGTAGGGGTTTTCAGACGTCCAGATCTGGGAGTTGGAGGCTTTCTATCTTTGTTCTCAATAGGGTGAAGTACCCTTTTCAGACTTCATGTGAATTTTGGTGATTGTCCTGAACTCACAGTTCCTGCTTGAAGAGCAAGTGACAGCTATAGGGTCTCTTCACAACTGTGCCTTGTGTACTAGTTGCATTTATTCCTGGACCAAAGGTCCCTGCCCATAGTCACTCATGCCTTAGTTACTCTCTCTTTGGACCACTGGAATGTGTTCTATATGAAGTGCTAGGAATCAGGTGGAAAAATATTAAACAAACATACAAATAAGATGGTTCTTGAAGGTCATCTGGAATTGTCAGTAGCCCATTTCATTATGCCCATGTAACACCACTATTTTGTGCTGACTGTCAGTTTTAAAACCCTACATAGCATAGGGCCAGATTAACTGAGGAACTGCCTTCTCCCAAGTACATGCATTAGAATAACATCCAGTTGAATGTTGTGTTGTGATGCTTTGTCACTATTGTTGTATTTTATATTTATATATTCTGTATGTTTTAATATTGGTTTATTTTTTATATTTACTGTTGTATGCTGCTTATTGCTTGAGTTGTGTTACCTTAACTAATAAATAGATAAATAGGTAGATAGATAAATAACCTCAAAATATCTGAAAAGCATCTGGTAAGGAAAGCTGTCCTAGAGTGCGGCACTCTCTTTATTCAAATTATTTTGCACATTTGTGCCTCTTATCCTATGACTCTTCAGAACATTGAACACAGAACTCTCACAATAACTCTTATGTAAGAAGAGAAAATTATTGTCCCTCTTTTATAGACAGAAACTTAAACACACTAGTTTACTTAAACATAGAAAGGCTTGGGAACAAATAAATGAATAAATGATGCACTAATAAAATTTGGAATATATCCATTGATTCCTCTACTACAAGCTGGGTTGCTAAAGGCATTATTTTTTCTTCAACTGAAGTTCACTGAACTGTACAGAAGTAACTATAGGCTATGGTAAGTGGTCTCAAAAATGACGTTTTTAACTCTGTGCATATGTGTGCAGTTGTTTATGTTAGCATATGCTATTGTAAACTGCCAAGAGTCAGGTGACTGTAGAACATATGCAAATAATTGGTCTTAACCTCAGTTTTGATTGTCAATTTTTAGTCATGAATTTTGAGTTTATTACTTTTGATTGCTACATAGTATATTCCTGAGCTTTTCAAGTAGATTCACTAAGATTAGAAACTGAAAGCAATTAGAAATATATGATAATAGAACTAAATTCTTACAGTATAATGGTGTTATTAAAAGCTATGGAAAAGTAACTAATTTTCTGAATAATGAGAACACAGAAATAAATCTCAACAAAATACTGATGGTCTAAACAGAATAGGGAAAATAATATTGCTTTAAAATGGAGCTGCACATAAAAAAAGATAGGAAATGCAGAGTAAGATAATAACAAAATGCATGTTTAAGTTAAATGTATGGTTTGGTGTGAATTTAAAATGTACTTTATGATCAGATGACAATCCAGAAGTGGAAACTGTAAGCTGATGTAGCATTGTTCACTGTTTTTTCTGAAATTTAAATTGATAACTCACTCAGAAAAGCACCACTAAATTTCTAGAACTTGCTGAAACACATCTAGAAATAAATTTAAGTAACAAAACAATAATTTTCTGCTCTTTTCTCAGAGAATTAGATCTAAACCATGGTTTAAATCTAATGGTGGCTTGTGTGGTTAGGATGCTGGGATAGAGGTTAGCAAGCCTGCATTTAAGGCCCGAATGCTACCAATGGGCAGGGTCCATCTCTCTGGCTCCTGCTGGGGACATGAAAGGAGCCCCCAACTAGGCATCCCCCTGGGCAACAATGATATTACTGGCTAATCCTTTCAACCCAGAAGCGCCTTGGTGCTTCTGATTCAAGTGCAAAAATTTAAATGTTAAACATGGAATGTAATTTTGAAATATGAAGTCTAAACCAACATATCCATTAGTGATGAATACTTGATAACCTAGCAGGCTACCAGTTGCTGTGTTCTTTGCTGATTCATAATGTGCTTGCTTTGGTTTTGTTAAGCATGATGTGGTTCATATTTGGGGCTTAGTATGTTCTTTTTTAAAATTGTGATTTATTCAAGAAATCATAGCTAAACAAACTTTGGTTTAATCAAAATGTTCACCCATTTAGAGTCTTTGAAATTGACCAAAATTAATCCAAGTGTAAGAAGTTAGACATTCAGAGGATTCTGTAGTAAGATCTGGAGCATCATGAATTAAAGTGAAAATCATACTCAATGTGGGGAAAAATTACAGTGTATGGAAAAGGAATTATGCATGAATGAACACACATCAGATTTTGTTCAAAATATCTCATTTATTCAAGCTACCAGACATTATTTTTACAATATGTCTCCCTATGACTTAGTCCTGTGTAAGCCCAGGTAAGTGAATGGAGATGTGCAGCAAAAATGTTTGATGGAAGTAAATGTTTTGTTAATTTCTGAAATTTCCAGAGGACTAAATAATTTATATCCTACTTTTTAACTACTTCTCTACACCTGTGAAACCTTTCATCGCCAATGACTGTGAGATGAAGAAAGTTAATGTTCTCTTCATTAAATTAAAGGGAGTGCAGCCGATCCTTTGACCACATCCTTCTGTATTGGTTAAAAAAAACAGCTTTGGTTCTATAAATATTCTGCAATTTGTTCTCATTATGAAGGAACAAAGTGAGGAGGAAATTCACCAGTTGAGGTGTAGCCACAGATATGTTAATGTGTTTCTTTCTCTTCTTGAGGCCTTGCTGATGCTGAATTGTAACTACAACAACAGAGGAATTATTCTGGGCCCACTCAAGTTTATTATTAAGATTAGCCTTCCTGGCCCTGCTGCAAATGATGTTCTACTAGATGGCATTTATAATATCTATGCTTCTTTGTTCGAAGCAGCTATGGGCAACATGCTGAATTCCATTGATATTTAGTATACTAGAGCTGGGAAATATTAGGGACTCTGCAAACAGAATAATTTTTGCTAAGCTGGAAAATGTGCATTTGATTTTCCTTAATTAGATTATTTGGGTTACTAGATATATACAGAGGGCACACAAATGGGTCCTGCAGAAGTACAACAAATACCAAAGTACAACATACAGAATGTGAAATGTGATGGATGTTTAGCATTCTCTGAGCGTTGCAGATTTTCCCCAAAAGTTCATCTCTAATTTTGCAGAGCATACAAAACCACATTTTCAACTTCTAAAAAGGGATGTAAGTTCAACAACAAACAGCACTGCAGGATTTGAAAATCCTTTTTCTTTCCAGCCGCTTTTCAGGCATCCTGACATTTTCTCTCTCTTTATTTTACACAGATATCAGACATGGTGTTAGGAGCCATTCTCCTCTAAGTTCTGGAGGTGGAGATCTACTGCCATTTCTTTTTAATCCAGATTGCTTTTTCCAGATGAAAGGAGCAATGACATTTTTAATAGAATTGGTTGTATGGTCTCAACAATGGAGATATTTCTTAGACACAGCAATCATGTGAACCTGCATATGTTTTTCCTCACACATCTCTACCAACCAAAATTTTGAAACTAAGCAACTTTATCTCTGCCCCAGAATTAGACGCTCAAGAAAGATTGGTGGCAGGGAGATAGGCAGTAGATTTGCCTAGATCAAGTTAGATTACAATAACAAAAGAATGCATATGTCAGGTCTCAGATGGATGTCCTCTAGAGTGAGTCTTTGCCTTTCTTTATGCATGATGGATAGTTGCTTTATAACGTTCATGTATATGTTCCCTTTTATTTAAGGAAATATATATATTGCAATAGAATTGCAGGACCATGGGGAAACTTTTAAAATTTTGCAAGCTGAATATTCAGAAAGCTTTAGTGGTCAAGAGTGACAGCAGATGTCAACAATTAAGTTTCATCTTATCATGTTTGTCATTGGGCCAATATTGTTTCTGATAGGCCAGATAGTTTACTTTGGCTCCTCCTTTCACCAATGGGATTCTGGGATTCTGTTTCAATGGATTTCATTTCTGATCTTCCCCCTTAACAGGATTACATGATGGTTTTTTATGATAATCAGTGTATTTATCAATGTATTGGGTACTTATCAATTTATTAGGACAGTACTTGTGTCTATATTCTTGTTTCTTGCAGAATATAATAACTCAATACAATCATCAATAGGCATATCTCCCTTTCAAACAGTCTATGGTTACCATCCCACATCTTGCCCTCCAGAACTTTGGCATCTGCTGTTCCTTATGCCTTTTACATGAGAGACAAGCTGCTCAGCAATCTCAAGGAAACATCTAGATTTCTCAAACTTATAAGCTCTATATAAGATAGCCACAGGCACACACAAGTAACAGCAAGCTAAGTTTACAATGGGCTTTGGTGTAGCTCTCGACCACGTTTTTACCTTTTATCAGTCTATTTAGAAAACTGGAATCAAATTGTATTGACTTCTTTCCAGTTATCCAGCAAATTAATCTAGTGGTTTTTAATTTGCAACTGCATGCTTCTATGAAGATTCATTCAGCCTTCCATTAGGTATTGCTAACAATTCTTTTCCCCTCATCCTTTTACTGGTAGACAGGGAAAATGACTATGAAGTGGAGTATACCCTTGATTCAAGATGCAAGAAAAAGTGCTTGGAACATCTGATTCATTGGAAAGGTTACCCTGAATGTAAAAGGTTCAGTCTGAATTCACAGAATAGGAATCATTGCTCTGGATTATTTTCCATGAATGTGCTTTTAACTTTTGTCTCATGACAGGTAGTCCTCAACTTACGACCACAATTAAGCCCAAAATTTCTGTTGTCAAGTGAGATGCTTGTTAAGTGAGTTTTGCCCCATTTTACGACCTTTCTTGCCACAGTTGTTAATTGAATTACTACAGTTGTTAAGCTAGTAACATGGTTATAAACCGAATCTGGCTTCCCCATTAACTTTGCTTGTCAAAAGGTCACAAAAATTGATCACATGACCTTGGGACACAGCAACGGTCTTAAGTATGAATCAGTTGCCAAGCATCTGAATTTCTATCACATGACCATGGGGATGCTGCAACGGTTGTAACTGTGAAAAACAGTCATTTTTTCAGTGCTGTTGTAACTTTGAACGGTCACTAAATGAACTGTTGGAAGTCGAGGACTACCTGTATTCTTTCTAATGTTTAAAATACCCTAAATGTCAACTTAAAAACAGAGGCATGATGCAATGATATGTGAGAATGACCTTGGGGATTGAGGGGAAGAGATGCTGCCTAGAAAATGATCAGACAAGGAATGCCCCCCCCCCCAGTGGCTTAATGGTTGGAGGAAAAACTTAGGAAGCACCCGCCTTAAGTGATGATGGAGATTTGTATCTTCAGACTTGCAGCATTCTGTTAATGTAGCCTAATAATAAAGTGGAATTAGCTCATCTAGTCATGTATCCTGTATGGTTTACCTGGGGGGAGGGGCTGACACATGGCTGACTTTTGTACAAGATATTACAGTTGGATGACTAATATTTAGATGTTCAAGACTATTAAACCATAATATGATTTATTGGTTTTAGCTTGGTGTGTTTCATGAACAAAAATTATTTCTTTTACTGAAGTTTTGCATTTTATGTAAATAATCCTGGCCATGGTTATTCATGGTCATTCATATCAGCCATCTCAGGGCTGGTAGCCTTTCAGAGTAGGCAAGGTCAAGAAAAAGACATGGCAGGGAGTCTAGGAATGCTCTTTATGGCTATAGAGTAAAACCACAGAATCTTGAAACCTGTCTACTCTATCTTATACCAAACAAAATCAAGACTGGGACTGAGAAGTCTTTTCTGAAGTTCTGCCCTTAATAATGCATTCATTCCTTATCAAGGTGAGGTCCACATTCCTTCACAAAGGCTAAGAAAGAAAAAGAATTCTATTTATTTAATTAATTTGTATTTACCTATATCCCACTTTTATTATTTTTACAAATAACTTAAGGTGGCAAACATACCTTCCTCCTCCTATTTTCCCCACAACAACAATCCTGTGAGTTGGGTTGGGCTGAGAGTGAATGAAGTCACACAGCTGGCTTTCTTGGCTAAAGCAGCACTTGAACTCATGGTTTCCCACTTTCTAGCTGGTACCTTAACTGCTAGACCAAACTGACTCTATGTGTTATGTTATATGTTATGGAGGCCCACCAATAAGGCAGTCAGTGGCATACACTGAAACACCATCGTTTTTGAGGTCATGTGTACGTAATAGATAGTATAGACACATCACCACTGATGTAAAAATTTTGTCTTTTGGACAATTGTACTGGTGCATAATTCATACAAACTGTATAATAATTGTTGCTTGTTAAAACATGCACTGACACAGTCATTAGGGTGAAGTTTAAAACAGCTTTTTTAATGTGACTTCTAAGTGTAAACTAGTGTTTGTACTATTATCCAGTGTCATTTAGTTCTCATCTTTATTTTAGTAACTTTTAAAAAAAGTATGAGCTGACAGTATTTCCCCATTTTTATATAGCAGTTACTGCATATATTTGCTTTTAAAAATAATAATAATAAAGACAATGATTGCATTCATTTTATTTTTATGTGGTGACTCCTGGGATTTAGCTTATGGTATTATTTTATTATTGCATTTTGTTTTTAAAATCTGGTTCAAAAAGGACATTCAAGCAGTATAGACAAAAGCTCCCATCTTCCTGTAGAAACTAAAATGTTGTTGCTTTCCTGAATTACAATGTTTAAAAACAACTATAAAGTGCCATGAGAAAAAAAATTACCATGTAAATATAGCAATACAGTCCCCAGGCCTATTGCTGGTGACGGCTGCAATAAAGCAGATCGCAGAGCTACTCAAATCAAGCTGCAAAACAAATTGAATTCCAAATTAGCAGCCTTATGAAAACAAACAGAGGTAAATGTTGAGCACTGAGCATATGAAATGTAACAGCAGACACTGTTGACACAGGAACAAGCGAACAATTTTAAATGTGCTGAGCTTTCTCTGTAATCTGTGAATTGGACCTTTTCTATTTCAGTAGGATTTTTATCTTTTTTGGTTATAAAGTGTTTAAAATTCTGCTCATTAATATTTCCCTGTTTAAATAACTAAACTAAACGTAAGTCAGTAGTAAGGAATACTTATAATGCAATCAGATTCAAAGCTGCTTTTTTTTTGTATTAATCGGAGGCCAGTTGGCAATTCTCTGCTAGTGTTTTTCTCAGAGGCAATAAATGAAAGAAATATGTCTTTTTAAATTTTATAAAACTCAAAGAAATGGTTTTAAACAGCTTTTCTTCACCTCCTATAATTATTTATTTTCAAACAGTCCTTCAGGGTAATGTTCCGTTTTCTTATTTCACACTCCTTTTTCTCATAAATGAACCATCACTTCAATAAATCATTATGAAAACAGAGACTAACACAAACCCTGAAAGGTTGAAAGATTTATGTAACACATTTATGTTTTCCATTTTCTCATTCTGGTACTCTGCTGCTAAAGCTAAGCTAATAAAAGCAGCTATTAATATTTCTTGTTGCCTAGCAACCACAGAGAGGGAGTAATAGCTATAGCTAGAAAAATAGATGACCGATAAGGAAAAATTCAATTCTTTTATTATCTCAAGGGAAAATGGGCTTTTACTGGAACATTATGATGTACGAGTACAAAGTTGAATACAAAGGATTGTTCTCATTTTTTTAAAAAAATGAACATTATTTTACCTTTGCTAACTCTCTTTAAGTTGTCCTCCTCTTTTTCCAGTTTAATTGAACAACCCCCACTAATACTCTCATTGTAATTAATTTGGCATATTCATTTGCAAACTTCTCTCTCTCTCTCCCCTCTCCCCTCCTTTTTTTCTTTTTTCTTTTAACATAGGGATGTATAATTACTTGCTTCTAATATTTTTCTCCAAGCTGAAATTTGCAACTTGGCATTGGGTCGTTTTTATGTGTTTTATCATTCTCAACGACAGAAATAAATGATTGAATGAAATTACTTTTTAGTGCTTTCCTATGCATTTAGGATGAATATCTTCTAAGATAAGGTTTATTTGATTTAAGTCACTTCTGCAAACTATGAAAAATACTTTTGTTGTATTAGGAGCCTGTGTACAATAAAGTGTGGGGGGGTGATATATTCAAAATATTATCACTTATTGGCTCAAGAGAAATGTTGGCTGTAAAATTGCACAGAATTTCTTATTTAAACCTCTATGTACATGTAATTTGCAGTTTAATCCACAATTATCACTGGAGATAACTAAGAAATGACTTTTTCTTTCCATAGCCACTCCATGTATTTTTTATGTATTTATTTATTTATTAAATGTATATGTATGGTACCATTTTCTAGGCCACAAGGTTGTTCTTATCATTTTGCTGAAGTCTCATTGTTCTATTGTGTCAGGAGACTTCAGTGTGCATGATGAAACTGCCCAGGAGCTGTTAAGGAAGTTGCGGTCTCCAAATCAGTTATGTCTGACTTCACTCATTTAGCAGGGCATGTTCTGGATCTGTTTTTCTCTGTGAGAATGAAGCACATTTCAATTGCTGCTGATGAGATTTAGCCTTATTTCTGTTGCTGAGGAGATTTAGCCTTATTTGCATTTGGAGTTTCTATAGCAATAGCAATAGCACTTAAGCCTTATATTCCGCTTCATAGTGTTTTACAGTCTCTTTAAGCGGTTTACAGAGCCAACATATTGCCCCCAACAATCTGGGTCCTTATTTTATCGACCTCAGAAGGATGGAAGGCTGAATCAACCTTGAGTCATTGAAGATTGAACTCCTGGCAGTGAGCTGAATTAGCCTGCAATACTGCATTCTAACCACTGCGCCACCACTTCTGTAGGGTGACTCCAAATTCTCCAAACTAATAAAGAGAATCAGTTCTAGATGGTCAGTAGATTTGAATAGTTTACTGCTGAAGTAGATCTGAATTTATTGTAATGAATACTCTCTACCATATTTTATTTTTGTCCAAGATTCAGCTGGAGATATTTCTTGAGGAGGCTTCAGGTCTGATCTTAGCTTAGGCATTGTTGTGTTCCATTGAAAAACATAGATTAATTGATTACTGGCCTGAAACAAGAAGGCACAGGAAGGTTCTGTTCTGCAGAACTTAAAATCCAGAAGCTTTATTTCGCCTAGATGGTTCCGTCCCAGGCGACTGATGGACCCTGAGAGGTTCCTGACGGAGCTTGGGCCATATCCGGAGGATCTGGTCCACGACTCGGCGGAAAACCAGGCGGCGGCTTGGGAGACAACTGCCGCCGCTGCATTGGACCGAGTCGTGCCTTTGCGGCCTCTGACCCGACGTAGATCTCGACTGGCTCCCTGGTT
>NW_015386550.1:1108944-1131417 GCF_001527695.2 Protobothrops mucrosquamatus
GAGGTCATCTAGTCCAACCTCCTGCTCAGGCAGGAAACCCTGTACCACACACAAACAAAATCTTGCCTGAAGCAAGTACAGCAGTGATCAAGATTATCTTGGAACATATTCTCTATTTGTTGAGATTGTTCACTCTGTATATTATTGTTATTGTGTGTTTGCATACTCAATCATTCCATTATATATACCAACTGTCTTAAATTGATGTCCTCCAGACATGTTGCAATCCAAATTTATAAAGACCATGTAACATATCTGAAAACTTTTGAGTTGTGAGCCTGATGTACATTTTCCACTTGGGTCAATCACTCTCTCTCAGCCCAGCTCATTTCACAGGGTTGTTGTTGTGGGGAAAATAGGTTCGCCACCTTGAGTTATTTATAAAAAGAAGGAAGGAAGGAGGGAGGGAGGGAGAAAGGAAGGAAGGAAGGAATATTTTTATAAGGTATTGGAAAAGGTTCAGTGAAAATACTTTGTTACTTTCACTCAGCATTAGTTTGACTATATAAAGGAAGGTAAAAACTAATATTCTTCATAATTTGCCCTTATCCAAAATATGATATACACACATCATCCCTGATATTCAAGATAATGCCTGCTGTCTTTTTTTTTTTACCTTGCACACATAGTGAAATAAACATTGTACTTTCCAATCTATGGCATCTCCCACCATTAGGCATTTGCAAAACAGCATTTATTCATTCTTGTTCTCTCTGTGCATGTGTATTTATCTATTTGTAGTAGTTTAAAATATTAGTGATTATAAATGCAAAATATATCCAAAGCAATTATCAGGCCCATAAATAAGTTGTCTAACACCAATGAGGAGGTTCACTGGGAACAGAAGCATGTACATATTAGTAGTGTAATTAAAATATCAATTACATTCTGTTGACAGTTTGCCAAATAGCTGGCTTTTGTGCACAGTAAACTTAATCATTCCTAAATCTGCTCAGAAGTCATTTTGCAATCCTGGAAAACTGAACTGGTACAAGATAATAAAATTTCTTAAGGCCTATTTCCAGTATACCTCCCTTAATGGCTCTGTGTTCCAACTGTATTCTGGATATTGTGTTCTGAAAATTATTATTATTTTTTCATTTACACATTGTACTGTTGAAAAATATTACTTAATCTTAGCAAAAAGAACCTGAAGATTTATTTTACTTATACTTCTTTTGTTTCCTATATCAGATTGATAACACATCCTGGTTTTATGTTCAATTTTGGTATTCTGTAGAAGGATGCAGTATAAATAAAAGATGATATAAATTAGGAGCACTATAGCAAATAAAAACTGAATTGCTAAAGTAGAGGAAATAAATACTGTATGAGGGAGCTTTAGAAAAGTAGCATAATATAGATAGAAAACAGTTATATAGAAAGTTATTTTATTAAAATAAAGCATGTATACATATATAATACAGATTATATAATATAGAAAATTTACACTATATGCAGAATATAAATCAAAATAAATAGAATAGAATAGAATAGAATAGAATAGAATAGAATAGAATAGAAATCCGAAATATGCATACATGCATGAATGGATAAATAAATATGAGAACATACAGTATCTTAACTAAGCTGCATATGCAACATTCATTATACGTTTGGACTATGTTAATTCTAACATGTTAATTTTAACATGTTCTAAAAGAAAATATTTACTTTTGCCCAAACCCAGCGACCCACCCTCTGAATATGATGCCAGATGAGTAAATAAATTATGTCATACTAGAACTTTATACTTGACACCTGGTGTTAACTGGATCCCAACAGTGGATCAAGTTTGTTTGCTTGTTTTGTTTTTACTACTAGTGGTGCAGAACAGAAAGCTATTTTATGCAACAAGGAAATACATGCAGCCCTTATGTTTTGTCAAAGAGTGAGAAAATAAAGAAAGCAATGGTATATTACAGTTCCTGCAAATGTGCCAAAGAAATGCTTAGTGGCATATGAAATCAACATCACCCTATTTTGGGGTCAGTTAGGTGCTTGTGAGGTCATTCATATGGCTGCATATAAATAACCTGCACATAAAGTACTGTTAATGATTTTTAGAAGCATTTTTTAAAAGTTTCACTACAATATATTTAGTGTTTTTTTCTTTTCACCCCACTGCATAATTTCATTGCCAAAAGAAACATAAACACCATTTACTTTGTTTTTGTTAGAATCATTCTCAATTTTTGCAATAATATTTAGCTGTTAATAATTACCAATGCCTGTGGCCTTCAAGACACACTGTACTCTGCTTTCTCTTGATAATATATATATATGGTTTCTTTTCTGGAGATTTGCTTATAGAATGGGGCAAATGGTGATGTGCTTTTACTAACAACAAATTATAAACTATTGAAATCTTCAGGATTTCAAGAAACTAAGAACTGGAAAATGGAGGCTAAAGGAGTCAAAGTTTTACTATAGTGGGAAAGATAGAGGAGGGTCAGAGTTAGGACTCACTGAATGGTCTGGATCTGCTGTTGCTGAAACTCTGCAAGAGAAGAAAATCTGTGAGTATTTTAATAATTTTTAAGTTTCACAAGTGGACATTCCTTCTGCAGTATGTCACAGGCTCAGGGGAGATGGTGAATTTTGTTTTATAATTTGTAAAAATAGGTGACCTTTGAATAATGAGATGAAAGTGTTCATTTTTGAAATCATATTTTCCCCTGTAAACAAGTTGTAGTTTATATTTAATTGTTTCAGCTGAAGATTATTTATGCCTTCGTTTGACATTGCCAACTCTTAGCACCTCTTCAACTTAGATATAGCAATAATAAATAATACATAATTCTAGTTTTCAGCTCAGAAGCTTTGCTTCAACAGCTCCTAGACTTGTTTTAATGGAAATTTATGCAGAAATAACATTGCTTTTTGAAAACATTTTGCATAAACATCTTCACTGTTTAAAAGTGGAACACTGCATTTATATACATATAGCATAGAATGGAAAGACAGTCTGAATATTATTACTCTAAAAATGCATATTGGATAAGAGAACTCCAAAGAATAGATTTTTCTTTTTCCTTTGCTCAGACATAGAGATTGTGATAACTACATGGAGATGTAGGTGTATGTGCACCCAGGAGAATTTTTTAAATTTAAACTTAAACATTTTAGAAACAAATTATAAACAATGCTTACAATAAAAGGCTGCTTTAGAGAGTAAATATTTCAAAGCATTCTGAAAACGTGTGTGTGTGAGAGAGAAAGAGAGTTCTCTGAAGAGTCCATTCTGAAAGAAAATGTTTCCAATGTAATACTCCCTGCCCCAAAAGGATCCTGTATCTGTTACTCACTTTGAATTTTGATCAAACTAAAATGGATGCCATTTTTGCAATTAGCAATTGTATGGAATATTTTTCAAGAGTATATTCCATATCTAGGCATCTATATTAACACTGATATGTTGGATTAGAGGGTGTGAATTTTTTGTCTCTTGACTGTGGTCTCATTCAAACCAGACTTCCACCACATGTGTAAATGGGGAGGCAATTGAAACTAAATGAAAATGGGGCATACAAGAACCCTGTTTCTACTCAGGACTATTACTCAGAGGAAGGTAAAAGATACACGCAAACACACACACACACACACACACACACATATTATAAGAAGCATTTCTACCAGCATGTTGGTTTACACTGCCCATACTTCTTATTTTTTAAAAAAGCCATTCATGCAGTTGCTGATATCATGCTACTTCTGTGATTGGGCCATTTGTGAGGGCTGATAATAATTATGTTAGTTAGGAAGACAATAACATTGTATCACTTTCTTTTCAGGGGAAATGGATATCTAACTCTATAAATGCAAATGCAGATAATGGACAACAGATTATTTTGATTAGTTCCCTTGTTACAAACATATTTTGCATGCAGGAAAGTTTGAAATCTTCTCTATTTTTCTTTAATACAAATTGCACTACAATTTGAGTTCCGCTTTTTTGCTTTGCTTTATGTACTTTATGGATCTTAAATTGTATATTTAATTAAAATTACAGTAATGAAGTTGCTCTCTAACCTATGTATATCTAAGTCATCCTATCTTGAATAATAAGACTTGGCTTTCCAGGCAAAACAACAGAATGGCATTAGGGAAAAGTAGGAAAGTTGGAGATAAAGAAACACTGTTGTATATGCAACACATACAATGCACTCATGAAATGCATCCAAATGTTCTTCTCTAGCCTTTCTGCTTAAAAAGGTTAATGTGTTGTCATATACAGAATCCTATTACTAAGCTTCCGTTTATACCTTGGACATTGTTTGGCTTGTCACCAAAAAAGGAGGAAATGTATTGCTACAATTCTTCAACATCCATTAAAAAAGGCCAGTGTCATACTTTTCACTTATCTCTTAGTGCAGTGGGCATTTCTCATTATAGATGGAGACTGGTCTGCAACCTGCTCAAGCCAGCTGTCATACACTTTCAGTGCCCTTAGAGATAAGCAGTCCCCAATAACAACATCCCTTCCCTGCAATCTGCATGCTACGTGCAAATCAACCTTTTGTGGAGATGATCAAAAAGGCAGCATACTGTTGAATCCTTTTACCTTCTTCACAGTATAACATATTGTGGAGTTGAATTACAACCTAAATTAATGGGTATTTGTGGAATATGATTTTTGCCACAACAGCTTCATATCATATTGTTATTATTGTACTTCCTTTAATCTCAATAATGTTATTCATTCTTGCAAACATTGTATCTCAACCATGTTTCTCTTTTAATTCTAAGTAATGGAATTTTCTTTTTTTTCTGCAACTATGAATACAAGATCATATGTTTGCAGGTATAGTAGTCACTGTCCTAACTCTGAATGGATTTTCTTTTTCTCCAAACATAGCAAAAGCAATACCTGATTATCTGTGTAGGATGATGATATCATATTTATCAGATTTAATCTAGGAACAATTGTACCATTTAGGTTGAACTGGAGATGGAATTAGAGATGTGGTGATTAGTAGGGCTGAAAAGCTCTTGGAAATTATTTGGAGAATGTGATTCAGGGTGCATGGACATGGGACCATTGTACCTGTCTGCAAGTGACATGTTTTTCTGGGATCACATAGCTAGCCTCTTCAGTTATCATCTGATCGCAGAGAACAAAGTAGTTGACTTTACCCCAAAGATGCTTTTTCATGACGCAACTGGACTTTCTTGTTTTTCTTTGAAGACGTTTCACTTCTCATCCAAGAAGCTTCTTCAGCTCTAACTGGATGGTGGGGAATGGAAAGATTTATATTCCTGCAGATAGCTGCTCATTTGCATTCTTTTAGCAAGTCAGTCAAACTACCTGGAGGCTTATCTGTGTTTTCAGGATCACCTGAGTAGTGCAAATGGCTGTAGAGCCTTCTTGGAACTGTTGAAAGGACTGTGTTGTAGATTGGAGATAGATGATGTCGGATCCCTCCCCCTCTGTTGAGAGAGGGTTGTTCAATTTTGACGTAAATGGCCTCTTTCAAAGAAGCCATCTACGTCAAAATTGAACAGCCCTGCACCCAATGTGTAGCCCCAACAGAACTACATTTGCAGGGAGAGAAGCATGCAGTGGGGTACCTCAAGGTTCAGTTTTGGACCCAGTTCTCTTCAAATCTTCATAAATGATCTAGATGAAGAGATAGAAGGGGAGCTCATCAGATCTGCAGATGAAATCAAACTGGGAGGAATTGCTAACAGTTTGGAAGATTAAACTAAGATTTAATAGGGATCTTACCATACTAGAGAAATAAGCCCTATATAATAAGATGCAGTTCAGTGGTGAAAAACATACAGTCCTGTACTTAGGCAGGAAAAAACAAATGTACAGATGTAGAATAGGTGATACCTGTCACAATAGTAGTAACTGTGAATGGATCTAGGTGTCCTTCTGGGAGGAGGCTTCGTGGTATCCGAAGCAGAACATCCAGATTCAGTCACAGTTTTGTTCCTTACAGTATTAACCTTGCAAACTCTAAAGCTTTCTCCTTCCATTATGTATTCAAGATGGACAGTGATTAATATTTATATGTTACTTACATGTAAGGGTGTGGGTCTATACATATGTTGTATATAGTATATTTAAATGTGTGTTATGTATGTTTACACTTTGAGAGCAAACAACTAAATTTCATTACTAATGTGTGCCATTGTGCCCACAGTAAAAAATAACAATAAAGGTTATCTATCTAGTAGACCACCATTTAAGTATGAGCCAGCAGTGTGCTGCAGCTACCAAAAAACCCCAGTGCATTCCTAGGCTGCATCAACAGAGGGATAGCATCAAAATCACAAGAAGGAATAGTACTGTTCTATACTACACTAGTAAGGCCATACCTGGAATATTAATCAAATAGACCAACTCTATATTCCCTTCTTTTACTTCTAGCAGTCTTGATCTTCAATTCATTCAGATTTGTAAGATTTGATCTCTCTTCATTTCTTTCTCATCACAATGGCTTATACTAGTTCTGGTTGTCACAAAAAAAAGATGCTGAGACCCTAGAACAGACATGTCAAACTTGCGACATCACGTGACATCGTGCGACTTGTCGGGACTGTTTTGCCATTGCCGGCAATGGGGTGGGCGCGGCTTCTATGTGACGCATCTGGCCCGTGGGCCGGCAGTTTGACACCCCTGCCCTAGAAAGAGTGCAGACAATAGCAAAAAGATAATAAAAGGTCTGGAGTCTAAACCATATGATTAACAGTTAAGGCAACTAGGTATGTCTAGGCCAGGGATCTTCAAACTTGGCCCTTTTATGACTTATGGACTTCAACTCCCAGAATTCCTCAGCCTGCTGACTGAGGAATTCTGGGAGTTGAAGTCCACAAGTCATAAAAGGGCCAAGTTTGAAGACCCCTGGTCTAGGTTAACAAATACTGTAGATGGATTAGGGGTAACATAATAGCTGTCTTCCAATACTTGAGGGAGGGAAGATGAGGGGTTGATTTATTCTCCACAGCACCTGAGAGCAGGACAAGAAGTAACAGGTGAAAGCTCATTAAAGAGAGATCCTACCTGGAACGAAGGATAAATTTCTTGATAGTGAGAGCAATTAACCAATGGAACAGCTTGCCTCCCAGAGTTGTGGGTGCTCCATCACTGGAGATTTTCAAGGAAAGAATGGACAACCATTTGTCTGGGATGGTATAAGGGCTCCTGCCTTGGCCAGGGGGTTGGACTAAAAGATCTACAAAGTCCCTTCCAGCCCTCTGATTCTATGTATAAACCCAGCTATAGATTCAATAAAATCTCCATCTACCACTAGCACAACTTCTTTTATTTGTTGACAAAGCATTGCTTGGGAAGCTTACCATTTGTTTAAAGTAGTGAGTTGTAACACCAGGGATTGAGAGCAGCTTAGGGGTTAGGGCATCACATTTCCCCCTCCCCCAGACAGCTATGTTGTATGCAAGCAAAGCTGGAACATTGTGACAGTTCACTGCCATGTTGCTTTGGCAAGATCACAACAGATTTGAACAGATAAAGTGGAAACAAAGCCTGACAGCACTACTGCTTTCCCTTCGTAAACCTCCAATGTATTTATAAGACATGTCCCACAGATGTAATTACAATTTTTGGGGGTCACAGTACTGAAAATCTGAGATCTCCCTAATTGTGCAAATAAATACATTTTTTTTTAATTGAGAGATGGGAAAAATCTCCTGGATTGGTTTCATCTAGAGTTGGCAGCCTTAGATGGGCATTGCATGGATTTGCACGTTACTTTTCCCCTAACTATTCTTTCAGGAGAGGGAGATTGTCTTAAATTCAGGCTTGTTTTCCTTAGAGTAATAGCAAAAAGTGTTTTGATTAGGAAGACTCTGTTAAAGTGGGGAAAAACTCTTAAGGCCACTGACAGATATACACTCTGTGAGCTTGCTCTCTTACACATGCACATAAGATTTTTTTTTACAATAGTTCATTTTCTCTGTGATGGAAAGAGATGTGACTGTGCCTTAACCAATCAGAACATCAATTTAGATCCCTTTTGAAGATTTGAAGTTCATTGTCTGCAATGGTTGATAAAAATGGAATTCTTCCAAGTAACAGTTTTTATTTTATTTTTTACTTTTTCAGTGCAGTAGAAAAATCACACAGTAGAAGGTATTAACTCAGTCAGCAAGAGCTTAGCTCTGGTACTTTATCCTGAATATTTGGATACGTGTTTGATGCTGCACAATGAAAGCTAAATGTTCATGTTGATTTTTCTTCTGTGTGAATGATTAGATGTTTTTTTATGTATGTTTGCTTTTTTAGATATTTCAGTCAAGCATTGCTTTGTCATATTCTGGAAGCATGACAGAATGATTTTGCCTTTTGCAGGCAGTATATATATCAAGAAAGCAGGAAGCAAATTCTGAAACCCATGTCCTATAGTTTAATGAAGTTTGTCCAAATGTATTGTTTCCTTAACTTTTTAAAAAAATAATTACAGTAGTAAAAGTGAATGCAAAATAGAAAGAATAAAATATTGTTTCTAGAGGAAGGAAGGAAGGAAGGAAGGAAGGAAGGAAGGAAGGAAGGAAAAGATTTTTTTTTTAAAAATGTAAAGAAGTGACTTCCCATACATGTGTCCTTCAGGTCTGAAAAAGATACACTGTTGTGCAGTTCATCAGTAGACCTGGATTTGCAGTCCCAGTCTGGAAGGGCAGAGTTTAACACAAGACACTGGAAGTCCATTTTTGTGGCAAGTGGGTGTTATTCTCACAGCTTTCTATCAGTTTTTGGCAGCACCTATCTTCAAAGCTGGCAGAGACTTCATAGCCTAGGATTTCCCAGCAGATTCTGTCAGCAACTACAACTTCTAGTTCTCTTGGCTGAATTCCACAGTAGTATATGGTTTATTTCATAGAATCTTTGGATCACTTGTGTGGTCAACCTTGAGATCTCCTCCAGACACCAGTACACTATAGAGCAGACATGTCAAACACAAGGCCCGGGGGCTGGGTGCGGCCTGTGAAGTGGTTTCATGTGGCCCGTGAAGCCATCCTGGAAACAGTGAGGGAACGGCCCCCATTGCCTTGGCCCTGGCCCAGGCTGGCCGGGACCCAATGTACAATTTTGTGGTGGCCATCTATGCTGAAACACATTCAGTCTTAGCTCCACAAGGCCGTCTAGAAACAGCAAGGAACCAGCCCCTGCCGTGTCGCCCCCGCCCCCTGGGTGCATGCTGGGGAAGTGTCACCCTTTGTGAGGAATGAAGAAATGGACCATGCCTTGGTGCTTGCCCCGGTCCCACCCCCTTCTGCCAGAGACCCTCAGATCTCTCCCACTCCTGCCCAGGCTCCCACAGGCACCCTTGACGCGAACGATGTAGAGCTGGCCATGCCCACGCAGTAGGCCACACCCACTCCATCCATGCCCACCCAGTAGGCCGCACCCACCCTGGCCACACCCACCCAGCCCCCCGAGGGCAACTGCAATGCTGATGCGGCCCTCAATGAAATTGAGTTTGACACCCCTGCTATAGAGCAACTATGCAGACATACAGTGATCATCCATTCTGATGACATATCCACTCCTTGTCTGGGCTCTGATAATTAGGGATTCAATGCTGGTGGACTCTGTATGTTCCAAGACCTCCAGATTGGAGAACAAATGCTAAGAACGGAATGGAGTGTGCACATGTGAATTTTTTCCAATTGTTTGCTACAGAGTCTAGAATTCACATCCATAACTATAAGGTTACAAACATATTTTATTTTTTAATTAAATTTATATGCCATCCATCTTTCAGCTCTAGGGAACTCTCTGGGTGACCTCAAACTATCTCTTCTCCCTATAACTCATTCCTTATCTATAAGCAAATCCATAAATCTTCAACTTTTCAGCTCTCACGTCAGCAGACAGCATTACCAAAGCTTTATAAAACATGTCTTATTTTAACTTCAATCAAACAGACTAACTCTATATTCTTTCCTTTTAGTTCTAGCAGTCTTGCTCTGTAATTCATTCAGATATTGTAAGATTTGATCGCTCTTCTATTTTTCTTTTTCTCATCACAATAGCTTTTATGAGGCTTTAACACACACGTCTTTTGTAAATCCAGTAAAAATTCTTTATTCAGGTTATTGTCTTGGTTTGTCATTTGTATTGCAATTTGATTTTCAAAGCTTTAACCAATTTCTTTTGTATATTTCGTAAAAAGTCTTAGTTGTAGTCATTCTCTTGGCTTTTTATTTGAAATTCCACTTTACCTGCCTTCTTAAGTTGATTCTTATAATCCACTTAATACACTTTTTATTATCCAGTATTTCTGATTCTTGTTTTTGCATCAGATTTAATGTATTTTGAACATAATCTATCCATAGAAGCAGACATCATTTACTGACATTTCTGGTATTGTGGCTACTAATGTTTGGCACCATTCTTAGAAAAACTCCTGAAGTATTTCAAATATTATAATATTTTGTGTCATTCTTTAAAACCATATAATAACTGAAAACCAAAGACATTTACACTTTTTCCCCTTTTTCTTTTCTGCTTGGTATCTTTAGTTCCCTCTGGTGTTCAATTTGTGAAATAAGGTTTCCAATTTCTGTTTTAATTTAAGATGGACAAAAAACTCTGATTCCCACAAAATGTTATTTATTTTATTTAGTTATTTCCACAAACTTGTAGTGAAAATCTCAATGTTCCAAAGTTAATTCTTAAATTCTCAAAAGGTATAGTAATTTTTTTGTTTATTTAAGAAGAAAGGTAAACTCACCAGGTGGCTTTTTAAACTCATTGTTCTGAAGATCTCTAGTAGTCTTGGAATAAGCAATTTTCAAAAGTTATTAGAAACTGTGGTTTGGTAATTCAATGTCCTTTGAAAGGTTCTGCCATGGCAACTCCCAGACCCACAGGAGACTATTGTCCAGACGGCTTCTCCTGAGGTGCAGACATCCTGAGTATATTTGGGATCTCCCAGTCTCTTCTCATTCAGAGATGTTCCAAAGAAATTATCTACTCACTGGTTTTCCAGTCTTTGCCGCAGTTGTCATCTCTATCAGAGGCACATTTAGTTTGCCATGGTTCTAGCAGAATTCCTCCTTCATATTTGTGTCATAACCTTATCTTTAATCAATACAAATAGCTGTATTGATTACAGCTTTATATGTGAGAAACATATTGACTTGGATCCATATTTAAGGATAGATATATTGAAATCAAGTGGCACATAAACCATGATTGAACCCCATTGATTTCAGTGGATCTGCTGTAAGATGTGATTAATTCTGTACCCAAGCTATAACGTTTATATATATATATACGCGCGCACACACACACATATATGCATTTTCATGACACCTTAAATAATGTTAATGTATAAATTAATGTACAAATTTAAATAATATTTATAACACTATCATATTTCCTTTTTTTGTAATATATTTTATTGATTTTTTAAAACATAAATCACAATAATTGGTGAACAGTGTGTTGTCTGGGTTACATTTGTAAAACAATCATTAACAATTGATTTCTATAATCCATAATCCACATAATAGTTTTAGTTGATTTCCTCTTTTCCCAAAATACCCTCTTTTGCAAACATTAATACAATTCTTATTGTTTTGATAGATAACAATTAAATATATATTTTTCCCAATATTCCTAAAAATAATAATCACATCAATATAATATTTCTTTTCTATCCAATCATTCTGGTTGCCTTATCATAGATCCTGCTACAGTCCTTATTTTAATATGTTTCTCCCACCAAATTCTAGGTATTCTTACTGGTTAAGATTTTCTCAAAAATTAATTACATTTAAAAATTTAACTCTACTTTTTCATATGAACCATCTTACACTTTTACATTTCTTAAGGAATACATAAAACAATGAAAAAAAAGAAAGAACAAGAGTAAAGAAACAAAAAAATAACATACTACTTAAAATATATATCCCTCCTAAGCTAATATATATTTATTTCCTAAATTTCTTATTCTTTTTAACCGTAATTAAAAATATGTTTAATCTTTAAACATTCCATTTAATACATCTAGTCATCTAGTCCTTTAACTCTTATTCAAAACATGTTTTATCCATTATAATTTTCTTAAATTCAATCAAATTTAAGTATTTAAAACATTTCCTTTATCTAAGTCATTTCAACTTTTTTATATTATTCATATCAAGAAAGAGAACAAAAAAGGGGGGGAAGCATACTATATTATTTAGGGAATTCATCCCTCTTAGAATGACATATATATTCCAAAACTTTTCTATTCTTTAACCATATTCAAATAAATGTTTCTTTTTTAAGTATTCTCTCTGGTAAGTCCCATCATCTATTTTCTTGGTTTCCACCTTAGTCTTTTTCCTTTGCTTAGTATCTTTCTTAATCAATGTATTTTGCTGAATCAAAAAAATTTTCTGTATGTTCATAAATTTTGCTGTAGATATAAAAAGTAAATCAGGTGAAGTGTCTTTGCACGGGGCTTCTGCCTTTCCACCATTGTTGAAAATCTTTTTCTTTATCTCCGCTTCTCTTACCATTTCCTTTCTCTCCAATATTCCTGACATCTCTACAGTCCATTTTATCCAATCTGTTTTCTTGTCCTCAGATTTATTTTGTAGTCTTAAGGGATAAGTTGTTTTTTCCAATTCTTGTGAATTTTTTTCCACTAGGATTAAACCATGTTTCCTTGTTTTGTTAAATTCCATCTTTAAGTCTCTATTCTCAATTCTATATCCATTTATCTGTTTTATCTGCTCCTTCTCTGTTGTTGTTTTCTGGGATTTTTTTTGTTGTAGAGTTAAATTAGAAATAGATTGATTTATATTTTCAAAGTTATTTTGGATTTCTTTGTGCTTTAAAGTCATTGTTGTTTGAATTAATTGCAGTATACTATATATCTCTTCCTGTGAAATATTTATGTTTTCTTGATATGTTCTTTCTTGTCTATCACATTTCCAGAGACTCTCCTATATTCTCCAAGTCTTCTTACTTGCTGATTAGATTTGGTAGATTTAGCTGAAAGAGGATAGGGATAATCTGTTGCACTGGCAGTTTTGCTAATGTTAATTTAAAAATAGACATTAATCCAGAATACACACACATGCACTCACACAAATATATACACAGAGGTTACTGATTACCAGATGTCAGGCAGTTGATAATGAGGGCAATGTTTCTTAAATTAGCTATCAAGGTTTACGTAATAAATATAATAAAAATTAACAATGCATGGGCAGATAGTTTTGTTATATTTGAATAAAGGAAGATAACTAAGATTCAGAGCAATAATTTTTAATATCAACAAATTCAAGGAAAAAAGATTCAAATATGGAATTTTCAATTTTGTCAGACATGTTTACAAAATATAGTATGTTCATCACAGCCTAAAATGAATAGAAATTAGATATTTTTAGAATACTTGTTCAGCACCATAATAGAAAAAAATAGGAAGAACAATCTATAAATTTTGCTACAATATAGCACATTCCCATTTTCTGCCTTTCTTATGTATTGTCTGAAAGTAGAATAAATTTAAAAAAAGGTTCACAAACTTTGCCATGAGTCTTAGTCTCAAGAATTTGAATCTGTTAGGCAAAATTTTATTTATTTTACAAGGATGAAAGATATAGTGCTTGAGGATTTAATGTGAAAGAGAAGTGGTATATTTTCAGAAAGAAAGTAGATCCAAGAAACTGAATGCTCCATGCAACCAGGGGATGTTATGTTAAAGACACAAATGGCATGATTTGATGCTATGTACAGCTACAAAGCATTTCAAGAAAAATTGTTGTTAAAAGTTTCTGGTAATAGAAATGTATAGTACCTACTTGCACATTGTGAGTCACTGTTTACCAAAATATAAGATTTAGAATGTTCTCTGTTTTATATTGCTGTTATAACTACTAGAAAGCAACATTTTTGTAGATTGTATTTGCTGCTTGTTAACTTTGGATGGAAAAGAACAAAAGTCTGAATAAGCATTAACCTCAAGAGGTTGATAAGAGCATTAAAGAGGATATATTAGTTCTTGCTGAAATGGAACAAAGTGTTTAGTAAAGTAACTGGGGAAAATTCTTCATTGTTTTGGATACATTGGCAGAGTTTTGGCAGATTCTGCTGCATTCAGAAGATGCCAGAAATTTTACTTACATTGTACACTTTGGCAAAGAGCAAGCGTTAGAATGATTGTTGACATGTGTTTAGCTTAATTAAAAAACAAACAAACACCCTATCAGCACACTGTCCTTGGTACTGGATAGGCCAACACATCCAAGAGGCATATTCTGATGTGTCTCTCAATTAGTGTTTTTATTAATTGCTCTTGTTTAAAACTATGTGTCAAAGCACTTATAGATCTATTGGGATTTAAAGTTAGCATACAGTAACATCTCAAGGAAATAAATAATTATCATATACAGATTACTGATTTTTTGTGCCTTGCTTATATTCAGCCATGTATCTCAAAGACTTCATTCATAGTAGTTTTATTTCAGTTAAGGCACCATGTTACATTTTTTCGAACTTTGAATTATTGCATGGTACATCAATCAAGAGCTTTACAAAGTAGGTGACAAAATAAAGTTACTGCCTTTAGACTAAGTCATTCTGGACTAAAATCTCGATTCAATTAGATATACATTCATAGAATCATAGAAAACATTGCCAGAATCTGGCCATGCAATTCCCATTTTAAAATTTCTACCACAAGGAGATCCACCACTTTTCTGGGCAGATTGTTCTATGCTTACCAATGAAAAAGAATATTTGTAGCTCAGGGTTGAAATGAGGGATCCTTGGTGTTCTCTGAGCTTGCTTGTTTTCTTGCAGATATTTCATTACTCCAACTAGGGAACATCATCAGTGCTAGTATGGAGTGTTGTTTGCTGTCAGTTTATAGTCTGGTGTCTTGCCTGTCTGGGTGGATGGGGGTGGTCTTAGGGATTCTTTGGTTGGACTGTTTACTAATAATGGCTCTGTGGCAGTTTCTCTGCTCAAGAACTCTTATTGCCAGAAAATGTATCCAAATTCTCTGTCTGAATCTTCTTTTTAAATTTTTTATCCACTTGTTCTTGCACTACTCTCAGGCTCAACAGTTCTTGCAAAGGACAGCCTTTTAGATAACTTTTAGACCAATGATATAGTTCATTTTAATCATCTGTTTTAAAATCTAAAGATGACAATCTCCTTTAACTATTTATTTCAGGTCTTGGTTTCTAGGCCCTTTATTCTTTCAGTAACTCTCTTCAGAACCCACTTTAGTGTTCCATCTCTCTTGTAAGGCAGGGGTCCCTAACCAGCACCCGGCCCGGCATGCCAGAAACCGGGCTGCACAAACAAGCGAAGTCCCATCCATGGGATGCAGACAGCATGCGAAACCACATCTCCTCTGGTCCTTAGAAAATCCTCTTTCCACGGAACCAGTCCCTGATGTCCAAAAGGTTGGGAGCTGCTGTTTTAAGGCATAGTGGTCAGACCTGAACATGATATCCCAAGTGCAATCTAGCCAGCTTAGTGTATATTGGAAGTGTTACCTTCTATTGACTGGATATTAATGCAGCCCAATATTGTGTTGGTCCTTTTTTCATTCATGTTCAGCATGTGATCTGCTGGTATTCCTGGTTCTTTCTCACATGCCATCAAATCAGATTTTTCAGTCATATTCCTATGGTTCTTATTTTTCCTACCCAGATGCTAAACTTTATAATTGTTATTTATCATCATCCTACAGGATTTTGTCCTATGTTCAAATCTGTTCAGGTTCTATGGAATTGTGATACTGTCTTTCAATGTTATTAGTTAATCCATCCAGAATAACAATTATATGCCATCAAGTTTTAGCAACCACATAGATGCTTGGGATGAAATAATGCAGTGTCAATTTGCTTTCAGAAATGGTGATGGAAAGCTGATTGATGTAGATCAGGGGTGTCAAACTGCTGGCCCGCGGGCTGGTTGCATCATGCAGAGACCGCACCCACCCCAGCTCTGGCAATGCGAAAAAAGTCACAATACATTGTGACAAGTCATGTGACGCGGCAAGTTTGACACTTGTGATGTAGATGGTTCACATGCTTCTGAGCTCCAACAGCCAGTAGCCATAGAAGGCAATGAGGATGTTTAGCTGTTGTTTAGCCATATCAGGAAACTATAGCTAGCAACATCTGGAATGCCACATATTTATTATCTTTGTTACATCTGTGTTCTTTGACAGTAAGTTTCATTGAACTCATTAGGATTTACTACTGAATGCACAAACCTGGAATTGTATAATTAGATGTTTTCTAGCTCTGGTTGGTAATTCCTTTTGGTAGGGAGAGAAGAGAAAAGACAAGGCTACTGCACCTTTAAGAGCTGTGTGATACAAAGTATTATGGCAGATGTTGCTCCTACCAATGAGACACATTTTCTGCTTTACGATACCAATTGGGAATAAGCAGGCTGATCATCTTCTAATTAACCATGCAGACCATTATTTACTAACCATACTATTAAAAGGGTTTTTTTAACATGTAATTATATGCAGGAGAGTGGTCAGCTACATGGTTTGCATGTAGCTTTTCTATCTTGCAGTTCACATTTTCAAAATGAGAACAACAGAGACTTATAGGTGTTTTGTATAAGTGGCTCCCATATCAAAGAGAATAGCATACTTAAATAGCATATCTTTGTAGAAAGTATGGATTGCATCGGAGGGTTGTAATAATGAGACAGCACAATTAATTCAAATGTACTTTAATGAAATTAGTACAACATTTAAAGACTTTTTTTATTCCACCCTGTCCCCACCAAAAAGAGAACCAGACCCATCCCTTTAGTCCCTGGAGTGTTGAAAATCCCTGCCTGAATTTTAGTTGAGCTTACATATATGCTTGAACATCAAATACAAGGCATTACCAGAGGCAATATATACAAACTTGGCAAGGAGATATATGAATTGGTTTGCATGTTTGAAGTCAAGTAATTGAGTAAAAGTTATTTAAATAGAAAGAGAGACCATCCAGTAATTTAAGCTGTGGCTACTTGCATTTTTTTAGACGGTTGTGTTTCTTGTATTGCATAGGAGATATTGGAAAATATATAGAAAGATGCATAACAAAACACTGCAGTGTGAAGTAAATAATGATCCTTTTCCAAGATCTATAAACACTCATTTTTCTCTCCCCCCCTTCCTAACCACCATTTACTATTTTTACTGACATCAAAAAATGTCATTGGATTTTGCCCCTTTCACAGTCCTTTAAGTTTTCTTTCTCTTTCAATACCTAGATAAACTTGAAGAAATCTCCTTAAAGGTTTGTTGATGGTGACTATTTAGACTGTGTAATAATCTATTGCCAGATAATCCATTTTTATTAATTTATAGGAAGTAGTTCCGTGCAAGCCCATAATAAATATAGAGTCATTGTGTAATTTTAAAAATGGCAATATATCTACTTGCTAGCCATCTGAATCCTTTTGCTATTATCTCAAAGTAAATAGTTGAAATCAAATATTGCTTTTGGGTGCATACCGCAATATCATGTCATAAAAAAGCAATTTAAATATTGTATTCAGGTATAATGGGTGCAAAGTGTATTGCTGGTAAACTATTTGAAAGAAATAAGTTGTCTACATTCTTCTGGCCTGTTAGTCATACCCAAATTGCACACAATGATAAGATGCAATGTCATATGGTTGAAAAACAAAGATGGTCGTTTATAACATCATGCAATAAACATAATGAAGCTATACTGAATTGATGCATGGTTTGATACCTTTAAAATTCTGAGATTAAAAACTATGTTGCTACATAGACCTACCTTAATATTGTTTACTAGCTGAGTTATCTGTTCATTAATTTTGACTGCACTGGATTTTCAGAATGGAGAAGAATTAATTGTATCTTACTGCAGAAGATCTGTTTGCGTAATTTGGATTTATTTTTTTTAACATAATGCTTGTCTGCAGAGTAAGCTGTATGGAGCCGAACTGAGAGTAGTTGTGGATTCCAATTTGAATTGAACTATGTGAATTAGTTTTTCAAGCTGATTCCAGACTTGGAATTTTGTTCAGCTAAAAGCAGGTATATGTGTTATCTTTGATCTAACATTTGCCAGGAAGAATTGTGCAAAATTTCCAAAATACAAAGTATCTAAATCAGCATGGACCCAGCTACTGGTTCCTATTAAACTATAGGACTCTTGTTTTACTGGTATCTTTATATGAGTTACGATGGCCTCTTTCCATCTATTTCTCACTGTTAAAGTAGTTCTTCCTTGCCTTAGGACATAAGAGATCAATGATTTAAATTCTGAATATATTTTATCTCTCTTTTTTATTATTACAGATCTTTGGTTCCAGATCTATATAATATTTTGAATGAAGTATTCCTAGAACATAAACAGATGAAATGATGGGACATTTTTCCCTAGCTTTGTTCAATTCAGACTCTGACTGATTTAAAAAAAAAAAACAACCACCCTTCATATTGCTTTTAGTTGGTATAGGCTAGGAACTACAGTCTATTAAATCATTTTGTTAGTAACTGGAATGGAGTTATCCACTTTTTTTCTAAGCTGCATTGATGCAAAGCATTTGAGGTTCATGATGCATGCTAATTTATTGACTCGCTTTCCTAGACTTGAATTGCATATTTTTCCCTATGAAACACAGTTAACCTGCTTTCTATGTAAAGACAACCTTGTATCAGATTCAATATGGAACAATTTAAGAGATAATGCCTTTGTGTCCAATAATACGAAAAAATTTACATGATCAATGATAATAAAACACATGGTTCCTTTTTCAGCATGTTATCCTTGTGCATTGTAGATCAAATGTTTCTATCTTGATCTTTTTACTTCTTTCACCAAGAGCTAACAATTCAGGAAATTGTTCATATTTTTTATTTAACTATAGTTAAACAGCATAATCTAATGACTAATAAAATAAGCCAGCAATTCAGATAATTTCAAAATCATTAACCATAGTGCAAACATTCCTTCAGGATAATCTTGATTTGTGTAAATTATGAAAGAGACAAAGTATGATTTATATAAAAACAGCAAGTAACTTGCATGATGCTATTCCACGAGGTCTTTCAGTTTTAAGAGGGTCAGGAAGGAAAATATGAGTTTATTAAAAATTAACACTTTATTCCTGCAGATTTCATCCTGCATACGTGGGAACTCTGTAATGATGGAGCTGCACTATATGTAAACCTTTCTCAGTTTGAAATTACGCCAAGCCACATGCTCAAAGCAAAGAGTACAAGAGTAATATCAGCTGTATATTAATTATGGCTTCTGAAGCTTTGCCTAATTACATTCCCTCTCTTAAGATGACACAAATATTTATGAGTAGGACATTTTATTCTCACTGTAATCGGTGACATAAATAGGTAACACCTTTATAAAGAGTTAATAAAAATATGTAAACACCGGATAGAGTGCAAAATATTGAGCAGTGAGCAGTAAAACATTCCAATGTTTATTGTATTAATTGAATATTCATGAGATGCCAATTTAAATTACAGTTCACAACTGTTGCTGTGTCTAATGAATAATTTAAACAAGTGTGGCCAAAGAGATTTCAACGCTGCATTAGCAAACTGCAACGGATTAGCAACAGAGAATTTATAATTAGCTTTGTATATCCTATAATAAATTCATTGGAAAGATGGTTTTAATTATCCCACATGTTAATTTGGAATAGAGTGCATTAATTTTAAACTAAAAAGTAACCCTTTGCTACCAGGTTATTTTTTTTAACTACTCTGCTGAATTTGCTTTGTTTTTTAATTGGAATTTAGCATTTTTTGAAGAATGATCTTTGAATTTTGAGATAGCAAATGTTTATGCAATTTACTAGCTATGTTGAGTTTGTAATCAGTTACTCTAATTCACACTTTTTGGCTGTCAATCATTACACAGACACACATACACAGACACTATATTGTACATTATTGGTCGGTCCTTTTCCTCCTCATTTTTCTTCTTTTCCAATATTTTCTCTTGTAATATTTTAATTCTTCCCTGCTTATTTTTTACTGTATATCTCTGTAATTATGTTTAAATATTTCACTGATATTATCCTTTTCAACCCTTCTTTTCTTCTCCATATCTTCCATTACCCTATTTCTCCAACCTGAGTTTTTCTTTTTGTCTTTGCTTAACTGGAAGCCTGTGAAAAGAAGTTGTTTTTTTTATCTTATTATTTAAAGAAATCATCATATGAAAAGCAAAGGGTCAGTCAAGTGAGCATGCACTACTAGATTGGATTCAGAGTTAGCGGCTATTTACAATATCTCTAAAACAGAAATGCCCTTCAGACATTTTTACTAATGTACAGACTTCAAGATACAACATTGGGAACAGTTGGAATATTCTTCTTTATCCATTGATGCCTTTCATTATACTCATTCCATACAAATATGGAATGGGAAGGGGGAAGACAGTACTACTACTTGCCCTAACCCTAATTAAACTGCATTGAGCCCAGGACATTCTACCACTTTTTTTTTCTAGGCAAATTTTATATGCTACCAGATCAGACCTGGCTCCAGATTTCTTTCTCTTGCACTGTTCCATTCTTTCACCATGCATGCATACTTGTTTTTTCATCTCTTTCCCTATTTTGAAATTAAGATTCACTCATTAGCAAATATGTAATGAACGTCCAATGACAACAAATACAATTGCTGTAGAATACTACAACTTTTTCCTAACCCTATCCTAGTTGGATATGGGGAACAATATGATAACTTACAAGGAAGTACTTAGATTAGAGATTATAGCAAGTATTAAAAAGTATGAACACAATAATTTGCATGCTACTGAATTTGTGAGATTGCTGGCAGCTGACAAAATATGGAATTATAATGAAATATTTAAAACTTCAAAATAAAATAAATAAGATACAAACAATATAAAGACCCAAAGGCCCTCTAGAACAGCACCATCTTTGACATTTTCTGGGAGTGCTGTCATCAGTCTTGGAGACAAACAAATCTCTGGTTGGAAGTCTTAGTGCAGTGCATGACATAAGCCAACACCATAGTGGATGATCAATGTCAATATTCATAATCCATTTATTGATGAGCATGTTGTGCTTGTGACTTGAAATGTAAGAGGAGTTTATGGTAAAGAGCATAAATAAATGTTGTGACATGACATGATGTGATGTGACAGGAAGGATGGAAGGTCATGTGTTTTTGAATAGTTGTCTGATCTTCCAGAGTGAAGCTAAGGTAGACATGGAAGTGAAGATATACATGTAATAAGTCAAAGAGCAAAATGTATATTAGAAAGCAGGAACTGTTTTTGTCCTGATTTCTATATGTACATTGTAATATAGATTGCTGATAGCTGAAAGTTATGTTTAGTATTCAAGAAAATATGATGAAAAGGAAGCTATGAATGTTAGAAGAATATAGAAAAAGGTAGGACTGCGTGTGTGGATGACAAACTGACGAAATGTTAAAAATATAGATGCAGCTTGTTTTCAGAATGGTGTGTGACTTCTGTATTGCATTTAAAGACTGGATCTATACCTCAGGAATGGAAGAGTGCTGTTATTGTTCCCTTGTGCAACTAGTGTCAAAACAAATTGTGTAACTAGTGTCAAAACAAAAACTACAGAAGAATTAGTTTGTTCAATATGCCTGGAAGGTATTTAGTAATTAACAAAACATAGGAAGCATAGTGTGGCTTTTTGCTGGCCAGTTATCTACTAGATTTTTGGTCTCCAGTAGAAAAATTACTTTTTATTCATTTTTTTTTATTTTTAGCTTTATTAAATAAAATAAAACAGAAGAATAAAGAAAAAAGAAAATGAAAGAAAAAAACCTTACAACAACTTTTTGGGTGACAACTTGAATTGTTTCTAGTGGAACTTAAAACTTAAATATATTGTAAGGTGCTGTGAGTAGTATGGATTTCAAAATAAATGAATCATAGACCAAATTAGTTCCTATTGATAGCGACAATGGATGAAATTATTGAGTTACACATAAATGCTATCCGGGGTCTGAAGGAGGGAGTGCACCTCAGGTACTGATTGGATGGCTCTTTTTTCCCCTTTGCTATTTGAATGCATGGATGAAATGCCTCCCATACACTCTTTAAAGTAACCTTCTTTGCTGATGATTGTGCAATCTACAGTTGATGTTGAACAGTTCTCAGAAGCTGCTATACTATTCGGCTTGACTATCAGCCTAAACCAAGCTGATACACCATGCCAAACACAAAGCTTGTAGAATTAATAATCAATGATAATGACATCCAGCTGATACATATTTCAGCTTTATGTACTTGGGAAGCATTTATTTATTTATTTTATTTATTTATAGTAAGACTTATATGCCGCCCTTCTCCCCCATGGGACTCAGGGCGGCTCACAGCATATTAAAAACAATACAAAACATTTCCCTATAAAAGCCAATTAAAAACCAAATATTTGTAGCTGTGTCTTGTTTAAAATCATTAAAATTGTCCCTATTTAAAAATTCACCCTAGGTCAGTCCCGCTTGCTGAAAAAGCCATGTCTTG
>NW_015386550.1:1132245-1134801 GCF_001527695.2 Protobothrops mucrosquamatus
GCATCTCTTCAGAATGGATGACTGCCATATACCTTACCAGTTGCTCTATAGTGTACTGGAATCTAGGACGAAATCTTTAGTTGAACCAGATAAGTACTACATAGATACTGTAAGGAAACTGTACACCTATGTGACATCTAGAACTAGAAGCTGCAGTGGCTGACAGAACCTGCTAGCGAATCTTGTGGTATGAAGCCTCCACTATCTTTGAAGATAGGTGCTGTGATGCTATGAGTGGCATCACAGAATAATACCCACAGTTACTGCAACGTTGGACCTCCGTGGCCATACTGTGCTAACCTCTGTGCTTCCAGACTGGGGTTGTAGAGCAACCATTGTGTGTGTTGATGAACTGCACAACAGAATGTCTTCAAACCCAAAGAACTACCATAGATCCTAGCGCTTCCTGCCCTCAATCTTGACACCATTAAAAGATGAAAAAAACCCTGCTCTAAACAGCAATACAAGAGGACGAAAAGCAGTTTTAAATACTGTTACTATTTGCAAGGGCCACACTTTTGTGTTCAAAATAGATTCAAGTTATATTTAAAATAAGGCCCAGTCCTAATTGCTTTCCTTAGGATGTACAGTAATATTCATTAAGTATTGGGAAGTTTGAAAAAAATCATTAAAATTTGTATATCTTTAGATGGACCATAAATTAGATTCTGAGAGAGCTTCTCAGATTCTAATGAATATAGGAGCACTTCTTCCAGGTGGTACTGCTTAATTTCAGGTCACTAGGTTAATCAGATCTTGCTGATGTTTGATTTTATTCTATAATATAAACATTGACTTGGCACGTGTCCTTAAGATCTGATTGGATAAAAATGCAAATGTTGCATTGAAAGTAGTGTTCCTTCTGGAATATTTTGGTGTCAGAGACAGCAAGACAAAGAGAGCCAGCTTTTGAAGAAACTTAATTGAAATGTGTGCTCTTTTCTGTGAGATTCATCTGCTATATTAAAATAGGCAGCTGACTATAAAATGTAAAATGCAGAGCGATAGAGATAGAGTAGGGTTTTTTTTACCTTAATACCATGCCAAAGGAATAAATCTTCTTTTGCTTTGCCATATTTTAGTGCATTTTAATTAGTATCTCATTAGTACCTATTCAGTAATACAGCCAGATACTGATGTGGTATACAACATTAGAAGTATAATTAATTTTCATTATTGTGCTGGCATTTTTGATTTACATATATGTACATATACATATACATATACATATATAGAGAGGGTTATATACATTTAATAATTTTTGTTAAAAATTTAAAAATGATAAAAACGTAACAAGAACTAATGAAAAGAAAGAAAAGAAAAATGAAGGCGAAAAAATCAAATGCAAAAGGAAAGAATGAAAAGAAACAGAAAGAAGTACGGTAGCTTCTGATTTTCTTCATAGCAGCTATTAAGTAAAATACAAAATTACCTCTTACTTATGGTTATAAAATAAAAAAACTCTTATAATGTATTTGTTTTAATTATCAAAATCCTAAATCATAACTTCATTTTTTATGTTTCATGCAAAATGTATATAAGGGGTAGATTTCTGACTTTCAAGGAAATGGAAAATAAAGATGGCTGTATAATAAACGCTTTACATTTTTTTTCTAAAAAGGCACATGAGACTTAGACTCAGGTGGAGCAATAGATATCTTGATTAATCAGATGTTTGTTGTTAATTTTTCATAAGACTATCCACAGAAAATTGTAAATTGTAACAGCTTCAAAGCATTTCAGATATAAACCATGGTAGGTTTATATTATCAGACAGGCTAAAGAATTAATAGAAAGTTAATAAGACATTTTTTCTAGTAACCAGCATTGTTTAGGAAATCAATACAATATGATATAATACAGAGACAGAACAAAAAAAAAGCTACCGGTATATCACAAACTGGATGGGAAGAATTATATATAAAACCCATACCAAGATATAATTTAAATGAAAACTGGTACAAAATGTTTTATATATGTTATATAATTCCATCAATAATATCTGAGACAAAAATAATATTTATGTTGACTATTTGTTTTAATTAGTT
This sequence comes from Protobothrops mucrosquamatus, assembly GCF_001527695.2. Lineage (NCBI taxonomy): Eukaryota > Metazoa > Chordata > Lepidosauria > Squamata > Viperidae > Protobothrops > Protobothrops mucrosquamatus. The sequence continues at coordinate 1,134,294 of NW_015386550.1, forward strand.
TTTACATTCAGTCTTAATGGTTGGCTTTGTTGTATGCCATTTTGAGTCATTCAGAGTCAGCCATATAAATTTGATAAAATAAATATGTAATAAACATTGGAAATACAGTGAAAAAAATGTTTTCACTGAAAATACTGGAAACTTGAAAGTACTGGAAATGTATACATAGCACGGAGCAAAAAAATGGAATTTAAATTTGAAATGAAAACAACTCTCTTACGAGGCATAATTTCAGAAAAAATGCACAACAAAATATCCCAATTTAACGAGGTACATGCTCACAGCAGTGCGAATAAATGCTGCCCAATACCGGGATACAGCACGGAAACGGCATTGGTCACGTTGGTAAATGATCTCTGGAGGGCCCGGGACAGGGGCCATTCCTCTGTCCTTGTTCTTTTGGACCTCTCAGCGGCTTTTGATACCGTGGACCACGGTATCATGCTGCGACGTTTGGGTGAGTTAGGAGTGGGAGGCACTGTTATGCGGTGGTTCTCCTCCTTCCTCA
>NW_015386550.1:1135662-1223501 GCF_001527695.2 Protobothrops mucrosquamatus
AGATCCGGGTGATCCCGGATCTCCCCTCCTTCCGCCGCACCCTAAAGACATGGCTCTTCCAACAAGCGGGATTGGCCTAGGGAATTTTTAGTGGGGTTTTAAGAGAAATTTTAATTATATAGGCCATAGTAAATATTTCTTTTTAATTTGGTTTTAAATTAGGTATTTATTGTAGTATCTGTTTTATAAGGCTGTCAGCTGCCCTGAGTCCGGTAAGGAGAAGGGCGGGATAAAAATTGAATAAAATAAAAAATGAATAAAAATAAACAGGGCTTAACCAAATTTAAGCAAGAATGGTTCCCATACATACAACGTATCATGTAGCATGGCAAATATAATCACTTATAGTCTGACCTAAATGTTTATAAAACTGTATATAAGTTAACACAAAAAGAGGAAAGTTAGAAACCCATTTCATTTCTTTTCTTTTTTGGTATTTGATTGTTGTCAAATTTGCTCCTTGTATCTTGTTTTTTTTCTTTATTAACATGTATAAAAAACAACAATACAATACAATACAATACAATAACAATACAGTGAAGGCTGTAAAAGATTTAAAGGTTTCCCCTAGCCAGTCATGACTGACTTAATGGGGCAGTGCTCATCTTCAATTCTCAGCTGAGGAAGCCAGCATTGTCTGAAAGATGTTTCTGTCACCATGGGGCCAATAGGAATATACAGAATGCAGTAACCTTCCCATTGAAGCGATATCTATTTATCTTCTTGTATTTGCATCTTTTGAACTGCGAGGTTGGCAGGAGCTGGGACAAATAACAGGAGCTCACCCCATCGTGTGGTGCTCAGGTCTCAAACCCAGGTTGTCGACTTTCCAGTTGACAAACTCAGCATCTTAACCGCTGAGCCTTCACATCCCTGGAGACTTTAACACTACGTAATTAACCTAAGACCAGCAAATATTTTATTGCAATATAGAATTTTTTTTTAAATATTATATTCAATTTTGGATGAATGAGGAAGAACTATTAGGCATGTTTGCTGCTTTGAATTATTTATAGAAATAATAAAGATGGGATAAAAAAAATCTTTAAAAATGCCAAATAATCTTACAATCTTTAACACTGACATCCTATATTGCAGTGATGGCAAACCTTTTAGAGACCGAGTGCCCAAACTGCAATCCCAAACCCACTTATGCATCATTGGGTGCCGGGTGGGTGTGGCCCATTGGGTGGGTGTGGCCCATTGGGTGAGTATGGCCCATTGGGTGAGTGTGGCCCATTGGGTGGATGTGGCTGCGATGGTAACGGCAGACTGAGTGGGACTAAAAAGTTCAATCAATCAATTCCAACTTTGCAAGATCTTTTTTTTTCTGTGAGAAGTTGAAATTGACTGATTGATTGAACCTTTTTTTTTGTACACGGCGGCAGAGGCCTAAAGCGAAAAGGTTTTATAAAACCCAGCTGAAGGCCTAGGACTGGAGCGATGGCGCGCGTGCCCACAGAGAGGGCTCTGAGTGCCACCTCTGGCACCCGTGCCATAGGTTCGCCACCACTGCTATATTGTAATTAATATTAATAAAACCTTTATTTTTATTCTCAACTGTCAAAACATTAGAGTATTAATAAACTTCAATCAATATTGTACAAATATCATTGTATCAAAGCAATATAATATATTAAGATTTACAACATAATCTAAATATAAAATTAAAAAAAATATATGTCAAACATTGTATTTACTTCTTGGGAGACCCAAGTGGTCTGTGATCATGGAATAAATTATTTAAGTGCAGAAACATAGATGAGACATTTGTACGATTGGCTAACAATAACCTAATATCATATGCATGATTTGTAGCCCTTATGATAATAATTAGATGTAGCGGGAGGCACTTTTTGCCTTCTTTTGCTTTTAAGACTTTGCTATGTTAAGGCAAAATAGGAGGGTGACAAGCTATGAAACCTACTGTCTTTAGGACCACTGCATGCTTCTAGCTTGCCAACAGTGTGGGAGGGAAAGAGGGGAAGAGTTTTGAATCCACAGGTGTTCCTTATCAACTTGTGAGAGCTGAAACCGTTGAAGAGTTGTTTTGGCAAACTAAAGTTTCTTCTCATAATAATTACTGGAAGATATATTGGACAATGTGACCTGAACAGTCAGAGAAGGGAGGGAAAGTTTCATTCTTTTAATTAACTGCTTCCCACTATTTTCTCAGAGCTAGCTTTAATTCTATCATACCAGTTTGCTAATGCCTAACAAAGTTAACATTAGAGAACGCAATGCCTCTGGTGTTTTGCTTTGTTGGACTTCTCAGCTAGAACTTGATTTAGCTAACCTTTACCTCCCTTCTTATGATTCTTCTCACTATTGTTCAAAAGGTTCTACTTTTTTTTATGGGTTTTCTTTTTGCTAACCCAGTTTAGCCAGAAAAATATATATCAGTTTTTAGTGTTGTGTCCTGGGGAGAACAATCAGCTTGTTTTTTAAAAAGCATCTCTATTTCTTCTTATTTTTTTCCTTTCTCCACTATTTAAAGTTGAACCTCAGGAAGAAGGCATCTCAAAGTGCATGAAAACCTCTGTATATTTTATAACCTCTAGGGTGAAGCCAAAACTATTGTGGCTTATTACATAACTACAGGTTTTCACTGAGGCAAGCAAGGACACTAGCATGAAATGTATTTTTAAAAGGCAATTACCTTGCATTTTTGTTTTCTCCTCAAAGTCTCGGTGATAAAGAAAATGAGGCATTGTTTCTGTTGGCTATGTTTTCTAGCAACCTACTGGGGAGGAAGGTTTCTACTCTGCCAAATCAACAGACTGTAGATGGCTTATAATTTTCTAAAAATGAGAGCAATAACAAAATTAATTAAAATAGCTAGAATAAGAAGAAGGCCAATAAAAATGTTAAATTCTAAAGGCCCAATGAAAAAATATAGTCTTTTCTAAAGGTTATGAGGGAGGAAATAATCTGAAGCTTAGATGGCAAACTTCCACAAGACCAAGGTAGCAATGGAAATATCTTCTTCTTCACTCCTATCCTTCTAACTTCCCAAAGGGAGACACTGACATAATTCCTTATCAACCTGAGTGCAACCCACTTCACAGAGGGCTCCGCAAGTCATAACTGGCACAGAATTGGATCTGGAAACTAACAGACAACCAACGCAGTGACTGAAACATTGGTGTAATTCTGCTGAAACAGTTCTCACCTCTTAACATTCATACTGCTGCTCCTGTATTAGCTAAAGTTTCCAAGTTGTCTTGAAAGACAGTCCAAAGCACATTGTAGTTCAGTAATTTAGTTTGAAGATAATAAGTATGAAGCTTTGGATGTTTGTGTGGCCCGCTTGCTGGCATGCAGCGGACCAGGGCCAGTCCACAGACCGGGGGTTAGGGACCCCTGATCTACAACATTTTTCCTTCTGGAAAATTACTTCCTCCCAAACTAAGCTTCCTTATAGTTGGCTGAAAGTTTGTTGTTGTTTTGCCAAGTTTTTCAGTTAGGATAGAGAAGTGACAGAAGCAAAGTAGGGAACTATTTCAAGTCAGGATCCACTCAAAAGGCTTTTAATCTCCCCTGTTTTACTATATAGAGGACAATCTACTCTGATGGTTTAAGAAGGATTGTAAGAGAACACTCCATTCAGATAGCTAGCAAGTCACCAGTAGACTGAATAAGCACACATATTGATAAGATTATAGTCTTATAGTTGATACCAATTTATAGTTGATCTATTTTTTGTCCCTTTTTTTAAGCAATCCACATCTTCCTTTTTTGACAGGTGATTGTCCTACTTAAACTGGAGTCGGGTTCTTTTTTTTTAATTCAACAAATTAAACTGATGTTCTAAAATCATCCCAGTAATATTGAAGATATATTCTATTATCTCTAATATATGCTTGTCCCTCCTTCATTCAGGGAGAATTCTAGTAGCAAAGTTGCATCTGATCAGATACCTTATCTGAAGTGTATAATAGGCCAAATGCCATAGGGTCATTTCTGCCTCTTCTTGGAGGTGGTGTTTTTAGGGGAAATCCTTGCATAAACTTGACATTTCAGCTATAAAATAGAAGTGCAAAATTGAATCCTCCAGATATAAAAAAGATGGGTTTGGTCATACCATATCCTACCAATTCTTCCATCTACTGTAAGTACGGAGAGGAGTGGAGAAACCATTGTGATCTTATTCCAAGCATATTAATAATCACATTAGGAAAATCCAGTGCTGAAAAACATTCAGTCTTCTGGAGAAAACTGCCAATTGCACTCTTAATTTGCTCCACTAAAATACCAAAAAAAAAAATCTCTCCCCCCCAGCCCTTTGTGTCTGTATACATGTAAAGACATGTTTTAATATTGATTACATTTTTGCTGTATGATCAGTCAATGATGAGTTGTATTTAATGGCATTTGAAATATTAGATCATGTTTTGTGGTCAGAATTCATGCTTTTGAAACATACTTGCAGAGCTCTTCCCTAGATGCTGTTTTTTTCTCTCTTAGACAGTTTTTTACTTTTCTGTTCTAAAATCATTATGTTTTATATTCATGCAGTAAAACATAGAGATATACCATTATTTTTAGACCTTTTTGTTTATGGGAAAACAATATCTAAAATAACTAGCAAAGCTATAAAAAGCATGAAACAACGATGATGTGACTGTGCATAAAATGTGGGGAATCGTTTTTGTATTCTAGATATATACAATGAGAATGGTCACATTGCTGTATAGCACTGAGGGAAAAGAATATCAGAAAAAGATTATTAAACAGAGCAGGCATAAAATCAGAAGGTAATGAGCAAGTCAAATGTCATAAACATTCCTGAATAAATATTATTTGAGAGAAAGATTTTCTCTAAAGCCCACTGAAACTTTTGCTTAATTACTGCAAAATTATATGATGCGAGTTCAGTCTTCTATTATCTTCATGTTTTGCTTCACAAAGATTAACAAAACAACAAAAAAATAAATTCTCCAGAAGAATCAAGACACAAACTTTGAACTATAGGGCAACAAAAATCCTGAATGGTATATTCCCATCTACAAATTTTGACACTGAAAACAAATTGCAATTCACTTGTATCTCTAGATCATGGGTGAAACCTGATACAATTAAACACTTTCTCCATTAGTTAAATATTGTAATTCAGTTTCTGACAGCTTTTCTTACCATGTAGGCTGTCGTTTTGTCTTTATATGAAGCATTAATTATGTTTGGATAACCCTTTTCCCAGTAATATTACATGCCATAATACTGGATTATAGCTGGTCAAAACTCTGCATGTGGCTCCTTCTCCCCCTCCTCCATAAGAGACTTGGCTCAAATCTGGGAATGAAGGAGATAAAGAAAGTGGCAAGGGTATCCAAAGGCTTTGGAGAAGAACCTGACCATTAAAATAATCAATGGTAAATAATTTAAATAAAGCAAGTATCTAACATAAAGTACCATCACCTTGTTTATGAGTGACAATTAGACTTAATTGTCTAGGATGCCATACAATATTTCATTGCAGAAAATTATAGGACATTAAGTAGAAAGGGACTCTGTTGGAGGGAGAGCTCCTAACTAAAATATGGTCTTCCAGTATTCCTTCCTTCCTGAGCAAATGTTCTGTGAATAGAAATTTTAAAAAGTAAAAACAAGGCTTATGAGCAGTAGGTAATGTCATCTGGGGAAATCTGTATAAATTCATAATTAAAATGTTACATAGAGACATCCTGTGAGAAGATTGTGAGGGAAAATCAAATTGTGATAACTACTACGTTAATTAAAGCAGGAATTTAGTATTAGCTGCCTTGGCCCTTGCTCAGCATTCAATATCATGAAGGGAGCAGACTTTGATTTGAGAGGACCACATTGCATTTCAATACTTAGGTCTAGTTGAGCTTATGTCTGAACCAGTGATTGAGAGCTATAACAGTAAGAAGCTTCTACTGTGTGATAAATGCACCCCTACAGAAATAAATTGCTCCCTCTTTAAGTCCTTCCCCACTGCTTCACTCATATTCTTAACAGGATGAGTAGTTGAACCAAAAAAGTGGCTGTTACTTTAAAGAATAAATTAGTTTGACTCTTAACTCAATAATTAAAATGGTTATGGCTATGAGCCTGCAGGGATAATGTACTATTATTATAGTCATTTGTTTCAATTAAATGCTTACTGATTTTACAATACCAGCTGGGCACCTGTGTGAGACAGCTATTACTCTGAACAAGACATCTCAAATTCCACCAGAAATTGTCCCCTCTCCAATGCATTCTACATATGCTATGACACAGATTCTTAGAAACAGAAACAAATTGAACGGGTAACAAAAATTGTGTGTGTGTGTATACATCTTTTTTGTGCAATGTAAAATCAGGAATTTGATAAGGGTGGTCCATATCTATTTAAGATAAATTAATTACAAATTTTGTCTTTGTATATCCTGTGCTACAACATATAGCAGAATTTCTTTCTAATTTATTAACACTGTGGTTTTTGCTCCTGTAAGTTGCTGATTTGAGTTAGCTGTACCTCTTGGTTTACTAAGGAAGCAGAAATATAAAATGGTTGATCAAGCTTGACAGATCAGAATAGGTTTTTTTTTTCAGAGAGAGAATAGACATTAGTTATTGCTTTAGAAAATCTGTCATTTTTTACGCTGTTTGATTACTTCTGCACAGGTTTTGCACATAAATCATTCTTAGATGTTGTAGTACTATTATGTTTTATTACAATGAATTTTCCGCTATTCCAAAGAATGTTAACCTCTTTAGTTTTGATAGTTGGAAGATTTTTCACATAAATTTCAGTGGTGGGAAATACATTTTAAAAAATCCTTGAAATGATACCTGCTACCAGATGTTTCTTTTAATATGCAGATGAATTATAAGGTATGACCTAGAGCAGGGGTGTCAAACTCGCCGCGTCACGTGATGTGTCGCAACGTATTGTGACTTTTTTCCCTTTGCCGAAGCTGGAGTGGGCGCAACTTCTGTGTGACGCAGAAGTACTTGGTACATCAGTCTAGAAGTCAAAGCCAAAGGCAAGGATATAACATAGAGGTCAGTCAAAACTCACGCACAATATTAGCAAGTATCATGAATGGGAGATTATTACTTCCAATAATGAGCTGCCCACAATTATAGAACTTATATTGAGGCGTGAACTGCCCACCTCCTTTCTCAGCTGATACTTCGTGAACCTTGTCTGGCTACAAGACTCTGATTACTGTACTGAGTGTAGATCAAAATCCTGGGCAGAGTGCATCTGGCTAAAAAAAAAGGCTAATTCTGGCCTGAGTCTGGGTTAAGCTGGGCCAGGCTTATCTAATCCACAGGATTTAGTGGGCTCAGCAGACCCATCTTCCTTCTCTATGAGTATGGGATCCACAGAGAATCATGACTGCCGTGTTTAACTGGATATATATGTTAATTAAGCTGCAATGATAAAAGCTACAGCAGCATTACCCTTCATTTCCTTGGTTTCAGCATCCTTGATACAGAGAGCTATCTATCTGGTCTGCCTAGAACAGCAGTTCTTCAAGTGTCTATGACACCTTTTCATCAGGTCCATGATGTCAAATAACTATTTTAAAATTTCTCATTTTTAATTTCTAATAAAATAAATATTGATAGATATAAACCACAGCTCTTTGGTCCTCAGTTATTTTAAGAATGTAACTGGATCCTGAGACCAAAGTATTTGAGAATCACTGATCTAGAATATATGCCCCTTACCATTTCAGTGCTAATTTATTGTATAAACACTTATGGGTATTTGTATGTGTGTATGTGTGCAGTTTCCACTTAATTATTAACTCTGCTTTGTCATCTGTAACACATGATGGTGATAGCTTAATCATAAAAAAGATAGAGTGGTAACAATGTTAATTAGTGTATTGGATAAAGCATCTCAGGGGCCCAATCCAAGCCACGTGTGGTTATCTGGAATCTTTCTACTGATATTAATGGGGCTAGATTGACTTTATACTCATTTCTGAAATTTTTCATAATAAAGTTTCTGCACAGGTCTCATATTCATAATTACGTTCCTGGACTAGTTCTGCTCTGCTGTATAAATAATATTCACTTTAAAGAAAAAATATGATTACATATTTAATGGATAAATGGAGGTGTTGTGGTCCACTGGCTCCATAATAAGAATTTTAAAAAAATCTTAATACAGTGTTTGCCCAAGAGACTAATGTAACTATAGATGGAAATGATCTTTTAGATTTGTTTAAAACTCAACACATTACATAATATCTTTCAATAATTATAAAAAATGAATGAAAAATAAGGAGAATGCATTATTTTTCTTACTAGCTGGCCAATCATCTTTAACATTTAACATCTTCATGAAACAGATGCAATCTAAAGAGCTCTAAGAAATTTATAATTCTACATGTAATTAGAACTAGCTCTTTTAAATAACCTTGCTTAACAGAGAAAGTTGACAATGTAATATTAGTTTCTTTTTTTAAGGATTTCATTGGATGCTAGATAAGTAGATATGATCATTTTCTTTTTGCTTCTTATAGAATGGTATTTAGCATTTTAAAACAGTTGCTGCACAATTTATTAAATCAGAAACAAATTCTTTTCCTGCAAGTGATCTAGAAAATGTCCTTTGTATCCTGACCTTTTTTTCCAGAGCTGCAGGAGAAGCTCTGTATACAAATAGCTGATTGTGTGGATTTTGACATGTATAATCTGATTCATATAAATGTATAATTCTCTGATTCTCTGTTGGAAGCTTAATCTGGAAGCTAGTTTAGCAACAACCATTGTTTTTGAGATAATTTGAGTTGGCATTAGAGTTCTTCGCAGTTGTTCATTCGCACATTAAAATCTTCAGCTCATGTTGCCATCATTAAGTCATGTGGACAGATTCCTGTGAACAAGTCCTATAAAACAAGCCTGCTTGTCATTCAGCTACAGAATTCTACATTCAGCTCTTTGGAGGACAAATAGAAATGGATTGAAAATGTGACGCATTTTAAAAAGTATATTGAATTCTCTTATTTATTTAACAGAACTGACAAGAACAGCTCTTACAAAACCTTGCCAGCTCCCCACTCTTAAGCTCCCTCCCTGTGTCTTTTGAACATCTGAGCCCTACATGCTGTCTAATGCTGTAGAAAAGCTCTTGATTCCTGACCTGTAGCAGTAAATCTGCTTCTGAATTTGGATTTATTTCTGCTGAAGCCTACAGAGCCCTTCCAGTTCTTCCCTACATTTCTTACTTTATGAGCTGCTAATGGAGTTGGCAGGAGTCCTCTGCTAATGAGAGATTGCACCTCAGTGGGCTTATTGGAAATGAAAATTGTTAATAAATAAAGCCCTGAGTCTTTAAAGTCATGTTAACATTAATCAGATTAATATAAAAAGTGGGAGGGGAGAGTCTGGCAAAAGCTTAAGACAGTATTTGATTTGTCTCCTGCTGGTTTCTACTGGGTCTCAATTGATAGTACCTAAGTATCTGGATTAATTTTATTTCCAAAACAAGTGAAGGAGCAGTTGTATTTCAGTGCTCTGGCTTTTTTATTAACAAGTCTCCCCCCCCTTTTTTTTTTTTTAATGTTAGCAGTTATAGCAGAATGAAAGTGATAGGCCACTATTTTTGAGCATCTTGTCTCTTTTTGAAGGAGAACTAACTAACGATAGAATCTTGTGGGCTTTGTTGGAGATCACATTTTGTTCTTTGGATATCACAGAAATAACTTACTCTTTCTGCTTATATAATTCACTATTATAGATTTGTATTAACTTTAGTTAAAACTGTTATATGGTTTTCCAGAGGAGGAGGAAGATACCCTATGATTCCTTTCAGTCTGCTATTTAAATGTGACCAAAAATCCCTCACTTTTTACTGGGTCTTTAATGCCTTTCCTAGTCCATAATCTTACAGCCATTGGTTATCAACACAACTAGAAATACCACATTTTCAAACCAATAGTTAAGTGGCTCAGCTGCTTGAGAACTACACAAATCCCAAACCTTGCTTGTGGAAAGAATCTTGGTTTACCCCTTCTATCTAGCCTTTAAAAGAGTAAATTGTCTTTGAATGCAAAGATTCTAACCATAATTAGAATAATGCTGCATAACCAAATTTAACTTCTAAAGCAGATAAATAGATATAAATTCAGATGAAGAACAGCCTTGTGAAAAGTTTATGATAGTAATAATGTGTCCATTGTGATCTTGGTCATAATTACTGACTTCACTGCCACCGGCTTGAAATACAATACGGAATGAAAACAGTTTCCACACACACTGGGAGTTTTTAAGAGGAATATCAAGAATTTTAAGAAAATAAATTTGAGGAAACCAACAGAATTGGACGGAAACCCAGATGATGTGTAGCTCCACGCATAAGCATTAGGAAGAAAAAACAGTGTTTAGATCAGTGGTTCTCAACCTGTGGGTCGGGACCCCATTTGGGGTCGATCGACCATTTCACAGGGGTCGCCAAGCAAGGCTGTCTGCCATTTTTTTTGTCCGCCATTTTTTTCCCCTTTTCCGGCGGGTGCCTTACCTCCCTTGAGCTGGGCCAGCTGGTGGTCGGCCTGCTCCGTTTCTGCCGCTTGCCAGCTACGCCTCGGCCGGCACAGGGGGCGGAACCACGCATGCGTGGCGCTCCCGGGCAGGGAAAGTCCTCGACTTACGACCGGTTGGGTAGTCCTCGACTTACGACCGGTTTAGTCCTCGACTTACGACCGGTTTAGTCCTCAACTTACGACCAGTTTAGTCCTCGACTTACGACGGGTTGGGGTCGTGGCATTAAAAAGGTTGAGAACCACTGGTTTAGATAGTAGAGTTATCATAAAGGATATATAAGAGCACAAAAGTATAGAAATTCTTGATGGACTTCAGAGATAAGTTTATGCTTTTTTCAAAAAAGTGTTAATTTCAAATCCTTTGGCCTCCAGCAATTTGAAAACTAGTGAGCTCCGTGCTCTTTGTCATGAACATTCCATTTAAGGAAATAGGTTCTTGTTGAAACATTAACTATTGAAGCTGTATTTGCATCAGTTGATATTTTCTTCATGTAAGCTCAACATTCCAAATTTCAAAAAGAACATGATTTTTTTAAAAAATTCGTCAATTCAGATTTGAATTCATTTGACTAATAAAAATGCATTTGAAGCTGTCCTTCCTTTTTTAAATTGACAGTAGTGGATTTTATCTTCCATTAAAAATACTTTAAATAAATATGTTAATTGAGAATTGTATAAGAAATCCTGTTCTGTAAACAAAATCTTTTATTTCCTTCTACTTGTGCTTTCCAAACTCTTTTAATATTTTGTTTTCAGGTTTCCAGCTAGTTTCACATATTAAACTATTATTTTTTCAAATTTTAGTATTATTTTAGGAAAACTGAACCAAAAAATTGTTCTACTGTATCACTTTGTTTGTTTGTTTGCTTGCTTGCTTGCTTGCTTATTTATTGGTTTTCTATGCCCATCTTACTAATACAGCAACTCTGGGTAGCTTACAATATAATAAAAGTTTTTTTTAATTAAAATAGAATAAAGCAATTAAAATTAAAAACCCAGATGATGTGTAGCCTTGAGGAAAGAATTTTCTCTATCCAGTCAGCTGCTCCCAATATAATGAGCCCCTTTCAGGGCCTCAGGCAAGTTGCAGAACCATGTTTTTAGGCTCTTCTCGAAGGCCAGGAGTGCAGGGGCAGATCTCACCTGTGATGGGAAAATATTCCAGAGGGTGGGAACCACAGCAGAAAAGGCTCTTCTCCTGGATCCTGCCATTTGAAATTCTTAGGCCGACTGGATCTGAATAGGCCTTTTCCCCTAGAAAAGTGGGGTAGGTTAATCCCAATGGGATAAGATAATTCCTGGACTCCTTGCCATAAAGGGCTTTAAAGGTAATGGCCAACACCTTGGATTAGACCCAGAAGCAAACTGGCAACCAGTGCAGCTTGTATGACAGCAGTGTCACATGCACCACCCAAGGGGCCCCCAGAACTGTCCACATTGCTGCATTCTGTACCAGTTGTAGCTTCCAAATACTCTTCAAGGGTGTCCCCATGTAGAGCATGTTGCAGTAATCCAACCGGGAGATGACCAGGGCATAAGTGACAGTGCACAGGGTCTCATGATCTAGGAAAGGGTACAACTGGCACTGTGCTAAGGGGCTTCTAACCATGACTGTCACCAGCTCTTCGTATAACTATTACTGTAAAATATTGTATATTTCTTTGGACCCAGACTTGTAGTTTCCATCTGTACATATTTGGCTACATTCAAGAATTAATCTCTTCATTGTTGTTTCCATTATATGGTAACATTTTATGACTTTCTTTTTTGATGATAAAATGGGGCTATCTTGCTGAAATATACAGTAAAGTAAGCAAACAAATTTGTATGACCCTATTTTGAAAAGCAAAGTACAACCAGGAAGTCCACTGCATGTTGCAATGAGGTATCTCCACTTTCCCACTTTCAAATTCTGATATTTGGGAGTCAGAATACTGCATGACCCAGTTCAAAATAACTGCTAATACTGCTGATTAGTCAGATTAGTACAGGATTATAGGGTTAGCCCATTATAACAGTTCTGCTGTAAGACATGGCATTTGAATTCAAGGGATGCCTTAATTTGCCAAATATTACCCGTAGGAGAATGTTAGCACCTGAGGAAATCCTCAGCAATAGATTGATATTAAAAATGTAGTACAATTTTATCTAAAAATACATTGCTGAATATTCTGCAAACTAAAAATAAAGCTAACATAGAAGTGTTTGATATGAGGGAAACAGTTCCATTACAAATTAAGTGTAATTTTTCCCAGCATGAAACTTCAGTTTTTTCCCAAAGATGATTGATAGCTTGGTAACAACCATGCCCAACTTGTATCATCATATAATTTTGATAAGATAATAAATACAATTTAATTTAAAAGTAATATTCTCCTAACTCAGATCCAGGAGATGGTCCACTCAGATGCTACGTCCTATGAGTCCAACCATCAAGTTCCCCTGATCAATCGAGCAGGGATGTTAACCAGTCACATGAGTGCCCTCAGCCAGTCACAGCTGATTTCTCAGATGGGTTTGAGGAGCGGTGTTACACATGGTTCCCCATCACCCCCTGGAAGCAAATCTGCTACACCATCTCCCTCCAGTTCTACTCAGGAAGAGGAGACAGAATCACATTATAAGGTACGTGCAGCCATGCCTGTTTTGACAGACATAGAGAGGCAAACAGTGGCAGGCAACCTACAGTGGCAGAAATAATGTACAGCACCTAGAACAAAGACATTCAGCTTTTCCAAGAGGGATACATACAAAGAGAGAGAACATTTTTTTAAACCTAGACCATCTGAAAAGAACTTTTCTTAGCAAAAGAATTGGAAAAGGTATCAGGATTACAAATTATATCAGGCATTGAGGTGCTATATCGATGGATATAGAACAATTAATGCAGAAAGTTCTAAAAGAGATTTTTCTTCCTAAATGTTTTCCATCTTGCTGAAAATGCTAAGTATATTATTTTGTACTGTCCTTCCAGGTTAAGATTTTGAAATAAAAGTATGATTTATCGCATACAAGCATTCAATTCCACCAGCTGAAAATGTTTTTTGTAGAGGCAAAAATTTCATATTTGGAGAGTGAAAATAGGAAAGCATAAATATTCAGCTGGGATTTTAATTAAATAGCTTGTCATTATCAGAATGAAATAACAGAAAATGTTTTCACTATACCTAAACCTAGATAGGAAGGATTTTTAAGACATAATAAATTATAAGTTATTTAAAACAGATTATTTTGCTTTGTTAGTGATACATACGTGCTGAATATGTTGTAAGGTTGTAAAGAATGTTTGCACGTTAACGTAGCAATTTGTATGAAGAAATGTGTTTTTATATTGGATGTCTTGCTAAATGAATATGCATATTTATTTTGTCTTTGAAAATAAAGTCTTGCTAAATACATTTACATGCTACCTATCATTTTTATAAAAACACAAGTTGTAGCAGAATAGCTCTAGCATTTTTTTAAAGGATGAAGACTCTTCACTGTGAAGGAGAGGCAGCCATTTTATGTTTCACCAACTGGAGAATCTCCTCCTGCAGCTCATACCAAGATGACAGCTAGCTGGCCATGAGAACATGATTGGTAGATCTACTGCTTTCAGAGAAGGGGGGAGCATGAGAGAGGGAGGTGAATCTTCCTTCTCCCTCAAGTGATCAGTCATCCTGGTCCATAAAGTTGAGATTAAGAGCTGGTGGTAGGCAGGGGCCATTCCTTTCTTTCTGTTATCCTTCTTTTTACCATGTTTTCTGCCACTCCTTCTCCTTTCTCTTCAGTGCCTGAGCCAAACTGGTTGTTTGCTAACATATTTTGAAATTAAGCTACGTAGGAATTGGTGTCCTGAATATATCTTTGTATGTTATATGTATTTCCTAGTTGGCGTCTTGGCTTAAAATATTGTCTCTATGAATGATCATAACATGCTGTGTGTGAGCATGGTTGGAGTAAAACTGGGCTTTGGTTGTGTTTGTTGAACTTTGCTAGTATCATCTTTACCATTAGCAGGGAAATGTGTATGTTTCATGATATGATTAAGATTGTTAAGTTAGTCTACATTATCTCTATCTTATTAAACATGATGGGAAGTGCATCTGTGGGTTCATCTCACGATGATGATGGTGTGTAGAAAATAGCAGATTGATATATTAGTGTGATTAGTGATAAAGAGCATAATGAAACGAAATAGAAAAAATAGCTCTATTATGTGTCATAAATTAAGACAAAGGGTAAAATTGTAATAGATTGAATAATGTTGATATGTGGAGTGAAACTGATGAATAACAGTAGGGAAGGTATAGGTTTAATTTGAAAAAGCTATACTATATGTTTGGCAACAGAACTGATGCTATGTAGACTGTTGTGCATGTAGCTAAAAGTAGGAATTCATAAGTTGATGAAGGTTGCATGTCATACAACCAGTTAATGGGAAAAATGGAAGACGAAATGGTGATTGGTTTTAGGAAAAATTATGCAACATCCTGAATGAATGTGCTTCAACAAGGGAAATTATTTTATTAGGTTACATGAATAGATGGTTGGGGATGAGGCAAAAGAATACCCAAAAATAATGGGCCACTCAGAAACCCAGTAATTGTTTAATGTATTGGCTTAGATTTTTCTTTAAAAATTCATGATTTAAGCATGTCTGTTCATATGTATATATGTACGTGTATGTGTGTGTGTGTGTGTGTGTGTGTGTGTGAAGAATTGCCTGGAATAGAATGAAAATAATTATGCTAAAACAAATGCTGCAGTATCCAGAAAATGATAAAAAGAAAATAAAAATACTATAAGAATATTGAAAAATAGTACACTTGTAAGTATGGTTGGTATTACTGGACACATATTAACCTAGTATGGCTGTGTGATTGGTTATATGACAGGATTACTTACTTATATGAATAATAAAACAAGAAGAGGTAAAGTAAAAAGGTGTGTAAAGTAATGAAATGAGTGGTAAATAAATGTGGATTGAGTGATGTATCAAAAGGGATGTTAGATTGGTTCGATTATATTGAGAAAATGAATAAGAATCAAGTTGCAAAAGAAATATATGAAGGAAGAATGAATGGGCCAAGGGAAGTCCAAGAAAGCCATGGTTGAATGAAATCTGAAAATCCTAAAAATAATAGAGGTAAGGAGTTTAAAGAACTCAAGGCATTTCTGGGTGGTCTAAGTGTATATGGACATGGTAGAACAAATATATGTGATGAACACAAACACTGTTTGTGTACACTAAATTTACCTATATTCACTATTTTTTTATTTGCTGTGTTTCTTTGGTTTATTGATTTTTATTTCATTTCTATACTTTGGATAATGTCTACACTCAAATACTGTAGCATGAGCATCTTCAGAACAAAGATATCAATAGCTAACATTAGCCTTCCATTTGGGAATAAGGAAAAGAAGAGATTTCAGGAATTGCTAGTTTTGCTTTGCCTCCTTGAAACTAACTATTGTATATGTTGGTAGTACTCGAGAATATAATACTGCACGAGTCTGCTTAAATTTAAATAGGAATAAGATTTATGATATGTATATGGGTTCAAGAATATATACAGACAGACAGTGCATCACAATAATAAATAGGATATTGTAAGGGAGAAAAATAATAACATATTTTCTGCACAATAATGAAGCATAAAGATATTTCTATGAAACAAAAAAAATAGCGAAGTAATAGTATGGCTGTGAACCTTGGTCACTGAGAAAGAGTAAGAGAATAAGATACACTTGTTTGAATTATGGATTTGGAGATAGTTACAAAGAGTATCATGGACCAGGAAGAATCAATCACTCCTGAATTGCTTCCTTAAGGTAATAACCAACTATTAAAAGTTCACAGATTTTGGGCATGTGTATAAGTGGATGATAAATGAGAAACAAAAGGAAAACAAAAAACTGTTGGAGAAGGTTGAGAGAAGAAGACAGCAGATAAGGTGGTGGATAAATAGGTTCAAATAAATTATAGGAGTGTTTTTACAAGGTCAGATCACTTCTCACAGGTAATAATTTGTCCTTTACTAGAAATCATGATTACTAAGAGTCATCAACTCAATGACATTTAAGGAAATAACTATGAGACTGATCCCTAACTGGCCAAAATTCCTAATTCCACATTTGAAAGTTTTTATGGAAAACTGATTATATGTATCACCTGCACTAGGTAGACCAAAATAGGAAATCAGATTCACCAGACGTCTTCTTTTATTGTGATTGACTACAGTAACACAATCTTGGAAATCTGATTGTGCTGTGCCTCCTTCTTCTCCTTATAGTTCATTGAATTAGGGGAACATCTGCCTGAGTTGCTTCTGAATGTTTTTTCATTGTGGATTTTAAAAATGCTTCAGCCCCTTTTGCATAGATAACAGTTCCTGCTTATCTCCATCAAGGTCATCTTCTTTATTCTCAATGTATGTCACTTAGGAGTATTGCCAGTGTGCAGGAAATTATCAAAAGGGTAGAATTAATCTTATTCATTCTCACAACCTTTTCATATAATCAAAACTAAAATCTGACAAAGAATCTTTTGACTTGACAAAATTTGCAAAAGTGCACATTAAGGGTTGACACCTGCCCTATATTGCAGGAATACTAATCTGTTTCTCTAGAAATAATATAAATCTCTTTTGATCTTTAGATCTACTATTATGTTATATTTTTCACATAGCCTATTTATCCATTTTTCTGGTAAAAAGACATCCAGAAAAATTTATGTATGATCAGTGAAAACAGGACAATTTCTGCCCATACTTTAAAGGACATAGTAAAAAAGAAAAATGGTATAAGTATGGAAGAAAAAGAAGAAATTATCAGATCCTTGTGGGAGGAGGAGGAGGAGGAGGAGGAGGAGGAGGAGGATAATAATAATAATAATAATAATAATAATAATAATAATAATAATAATAATAATAATAATAATAATAATAATAATAATAATAGTTGGAAGGGACCTTGGAGGTCTTCTAGTCCAACCCCCTGCTCAGGCAAGAAACCCTATACCATTTCAGACAAATGGCTGTTCAGTCTCTTCTTAAAAACTTCCAGTGTTGGAGCATTCACAACTTCTGGAGGCAGGAAACTGAAGAAGTTGGTATTTTGTGTACCACCTTGATTTCTGGGAAGAAAAGAAGGATATAAACCTAACTAATGGATAAATACTCCAGGATAAATACTGCAAAGCCAAAAATCCATATGTGAATACAACTCTTTCCCTTCCTGTGAATGATATAAGAAAAACAAAGTGCACAAATAATAATGTTGCTCATTCATAGCCACCTATTGCAGTTTGGGCAAAGACACATTAAAAATAATAATGGGTACCACTTTGCATGAAGTATTGTAATCATTTAAGATGAATACACGTTCCTAGATAACATTTATTTCTTTCACATTTCCAGTTCAGTGCACCTATTTCTAAGTCACAAAACTAGATGTTTGTGTTCTTATGCATCTGGTCATTGTAATAAAGGGCTATCATTTGTTTTTGTTTTTTTCAGATAATAGCAGTGAAAGTAACCAATACGATTACTGTAGGTTCCCTCTTCCCTTGGATTAGAGTATTGACTATAAATGGTGTGTTTATAGATCCACATATAATGATTTTCATAATTTTGTGGCATCACTGTGCTTCATATGTTCCATAATTAGCTATGGATTCTGCCGGAACGTGTTCTAAGACTTTGGCACCATGGAAGCAAAGAAATTCCAAGTATTCTTGCCTTCATTAATTTATTTGCTAAGTAAAATAGAAACCAGAACTTCATCTTGTTACATGAGATTAACTCTGTAGCTTTCTGAACTCTATAAGTGGTTCATAAAGCACTTAAGTATTATTATTATTATTATTATTATTATTAAAGTATGTGGATATTGTGGGCATTTAAAATGAGAGGAAAACAAAGTGACCAGAAAGTGTTAAAGATGAACATTCTTTTTTTGTAGCAATACAAATAATAACAATGATGATGATGATGATGTACTCTCAAATCCAGTAGCAATTATGGTTGCCATATGCACAGTCAATTGATTCAGTAAGTCGGAAATAGTAGTGACTGGCAGCAGGCATGCCCTGGCGTAGAGCCTAGGATAGGGATCAGTTTGTGTTTCCTGAAAATGTTGCAAATCCTTCCTTCAGTAGTTACCTCAAGGGGATGAAATAAAGAAGAACTCTCATTTTCCCCTGGAATAAATATGGTGGGAAAAAGAAATTATTTGGAATTTGTATTGGGAGAGAAAGGGATATTTGATCTCAATTTCCTCCCTCTAATGCAGTCTTTATCAAAGCTGGCAACTTTAATACATATGGACTTCAAATCCCAGTTCTAAGTAGTTTCTGTATCTCTTTCTTTATGTCACTTTTGTTTCATTCTGTTGGAAGATTAATCTGTTTTCTACTACTTTTTCATACAGCTTTATACATTTTTTCCAGTACTTGTTCTACTTTCTTTTACTTCTTTCCTTTCCTTCTACGTCCATTTTTCCCAACATAATCTCTCAACAAAAAGTGACTCATTCAGACTCATCATCCTTTTATCCGCTGCCAGGTCTCTTTCATCATAAACATTAAAATTAGCCAAGTTTTCCATTCAAATAAATGTTTGTTCCTTTTTCATGTATACATATGAAAAAATATACAAGTAGTTCTCAATTAATGATCATTCATCACCATTTGAAGTTATGGTGATGCTAAACAAATGGTATCCAAGTTAGGGTTGTTGCAGCATACACACACACACACACAACAGCCCACCCACATGTACAATTATAGGGGCATTTTAAAACCGTCACCCACCTATCCCCCCCATATTTTCCTGTTTCAATTTCTTAGGGGCAGCAGCTTTGTTGAACTAGAGGCCCACTCTTAGCTGGCTGCCACTACCTCTGGACCTCTAACTCAGCCCCCATGCCACTATGCTGCTGTCAAAGAATGCTGCCTCAAGCTCTATGCCGTCAACAGCCATGCCAGCAGCCATACCACCTTCTTGACCGGCCTGGACCTATGCAAGGCAGCTGCTGGTTATGCCGGGCCTTCTTTCCAAAGCTACTTACAGCATTCTCCAAATAGTGCATATGCCAAATAACACATTCCATTCTCAACGATACTTTTGAAGGCCTCACCACGCATCACTAGTGTATTTTGTATCATCTGTTTTGCACCAGTGCAGTTGGGGCTTCTCTAACACCTCACTTAGGGTCTCTGTTCCTGGGCCAGCTAGGACCTCCATTTGCATGCTAACCAGAGATTCTCTTTGTGCCCTAACTAGGATCTTGTTTCATGAAAAAAGACCTAATTATGCCAACATGAAAGGACCTTTCTGACCGGATCCTTCTTTTCTGCCAGTGTAGCCAAGACCTTCTTTCATGCACCAGCAAAAGAAGCCTGGTGCATGAAGGCAGGGTCCAGCTATGCCTGTGTGAAAGAAGGACCCTTCTAGTTGGGGCAGTCTTTCACACATTAACAAAAGAATCCCAGTGGGCTGGGTAGTGGGGCCAGCTGGCAACTTCAGGTAGATAACCAGCCAAAAGGGGAGTGATGGGAAGAGATACACAGATGGGAAGTTCAAGAGGAGGTAATCCCTTACCTTACCAAGGTTCAGGGCTGGGAGGGATCAAGCTGGGAATGGTTTGGATTGGAGTAAATCCTCCCCTAATGACCAGTAGTATTCGATTAACAATGGCAACAAAGATAGTTGGGATTACCATTGCTATACAATGTAATCATGTGACATCACACTTTATAACCCCTTTGCTTACTGATGGAAATTTCAATCCCAGTTACTTTCATTAACCAATGACTATGTATCATATATTCATGGGAAAGTCTTCAGATATTTTAATAGCCAATAATGACAAATCAAGTAATGTGCACATATGTGAATGAACTTTTCCTTAAGATAGCAACAAAAATGTGTGGCGTATGTAATTATTTTGGAGTAATTACATAGATTAATACCAGTGCTGGGATAATAAGTTATCAAAAGTAAAGGGTGTTGAAGAGAACATCTGTAAAAGAAATTGTATATTTGCATTGTATTTTGGAAACAAAGTTAAAAAAGTTATCTGGGATGCATATTCTTAAACTACTCCTAGTTATGGTGTGGGTTTTTTACTCCCCACTTCAAAATCAGATATAATGTTTCTTCTAAAATAAGAGTGACTGCAGGGGAAAAAAAATAAAACATTTTTCTTGACTCTTGATAGGCTACTGGAGAGAAGAGACCTTTGACAGATCTGGGCAAGAAACCCAAAAACCAAAAGAAGAAGAAAAAGAAGGATCCTAATGAACCCCAGAAGCCAGTGTCTGCCTATGCCCTCTTCTTCAGAGATACACAAGCAGCTATCAAAGGACAAAATCCCAATGCTACCTTTGGGGACGTGTCAAAAATCGTTGCATCAATGTGGGATAGTTTAGGAGAAGAACAAAAGCAGGTGAATGTTTTTTTCCCATCCAGTTACTGCTTTTTTTCCCCTTTGATAATGCCATATTTTATTTTCATTTATCTGATACATTACGGTATATGCCCACACTATTTCTTAAGATGGTAGTCATAGTTGTTTTACTAATGTAAGCTATTTTCTGCAGCAGTAAAATTATCAATTACCTTTTCAAATACCTCCATCTCATATTAAAGCTAACATTTTCAGTAAAAGTAATGCCTGAAAAACCCTTAGGGGTTTTGAGCAGCTTGTAAATTTTAGTAAAACCACCCCCATTCCTGAGTGCACTTTTTCACTAAGTATATCATTGCTTGTCTTCTGGGTAGTGATGATTATTGTTGTTGCCAGTTTATTTTGTTGTTTTTGTTACCAAAGCTATCTTCGTAGATAATTTTGTATAAGTTGGTTTATGCACTTTCTAGATGTCTGCTTCAGATTCAAAATCAGACTGTGTATTACACTATACTAAAAACACAACTTCTTTCCAAGAGAGTTATATGTATCGTATAGTATTATATGGATCAGAAATTTGTGAATTTTATAGCTGTTGTTGTTAGTTAAACAGTGTATTAAAATTTAGTTATCTGTTATTTTTGATACCTGTTTACAAATTGAAATGATGCCACTGAGCATCCTTAAAGCTGTATCTTTTAAATGTGGATTCTTTGGAAACTGCTATTTTGAAATTGATTTCTCAAGCAGAAATTATAAAAAATGTACATAATATTAGACCATAAAAATGTTTTGTGAAGATTGGTAGATGTGAATGCAGGGACATCTTGATGGAAAGATCCTGCACTTTTCAAGAATCCTTGTTGCATAGTTAAGCTGTCTTGCAGAATCACAGCTGAAAGGGGGCTGGTCATTCAGGAGCATGCCATCAAGCCCTCAATGCTGGTGTTCAAATTGTAGCATCCCCAACAAATGTCTGTCCAGGTGTAGCTTGAACATATACTGTGAAGAGTATGTGTAATTGATTCTACAATCAATGTTGATTTGTCATTAGGAAGTTTTCTTAAGTTGTAACTGGAATCTGCCTCCTTGCAGCTTGACCCTTAGTCCACATCCTGCAATCTGGGATGATAGATAATAGTTTCTGCTCTCCAGGGATTTGAAGAATCTATAAAATGGTAATTGGTTTTTGTTTCTATTGCTTCATTAAATTGAAGAGGTAATTTTCACTACAGGAGTTTTGCTATAGAAACTTTGCTATAAAGCTTGCTTTGAAAACTTATATTTTAACAAAAATATTATCCAGGGAATTTTATAGTCACTCACTTAGATACAGGAAGTAGCATCTCTAGGCATTTTATTGGCAATAAATATGTAAATTATGTTTTCACATTTTATTTATTTTAGTTTAAACCAACTCTGGGCAGTTCACAATATAATATGCAATAGCAATGTTATACAAAACAAAACAAGATGGGGATCTGATTGCCTGATGCAAAAACCCTTCCAAGAGGGGACTCTAGTCACCCTACCCAGGCCTGGGAGAACTTGCAAGCTTGATAGAACTTAAACAAGGTGGGGAGCCATATGGATGTTCACCTAGCACACCAGAACTTTCCTTTCATTTCTTCTTGTAATCTGTTTTAAAGCATCCTTTTAAGCCTCTGAAGATTTTTTAAGACTATGCGAAGGATTGGAGAGAGTTGGAAGAAGCAGCTCCATCAGTGGAAAGTACTCTGTATCCTTAAGAGCTGTCTTATCATTTCTGGTGATTTTTTTTTTTTTTTTAAATCTTGAGAGCCAAGATCCTCCCGCTGGAAGGGTTCCAAGAAACTGCATTTAGGAAAAGAGAAGCAGGTGGAGAAACTATTTGAAATTAAAAATGTGCTTTAAAACGGCTGTGCATTTTATGTAGCCTTGTGTTGATGACAAATACCATGAATATCTTCAATTTTAATAAGCTCCCCCTCTCTTTTTTTTTAAAAAAAAAACTAATGTAGTTTTCAAATTTTCTTCACTTTTGTGACTCATTGGCAAAGAGTACTAATGATTCTCTATCATTCTTAGCCATGCGTAGGTATTTTTATAGAATTACTTTTTGCTGCCAATTTGTCTCTATTGCCTGTCCTGGCCACCCTACGTTCTGATCTAACAGTGAAAGCTTAATAGCTTTACAACTGCAAGAGATGCAGGAGCTCCTTTGCTACCAGGATTTTTTTCTTAATGTTTAAGTAATTGCTTCTCTCTCATATAGTTGAGTGAGTTACTTTCTATTTGGGCCAGAAAGATTTCTGCTCAAATGGCCACTTGTTTTGATTCAGCAAAGCTAAAAATATTTTATTGAATCTTTTTTTTTTTTTAATTCTGTAATCAGTGAAAAGTCCAAATTATGCAAGAGGATTGCTTCTTTTTCCTTGTATTTTTCAAAACACTTCATTGTAAGGTAGGAGACCTCAGGGACACATGTAGCATCAAAATGTATTCATTAATATATGTATATTTACATAAATATGTAAAATATAACTGAAATCTAAATTTCACTGAAAACATACCAATTAATTGTGTCTTTGATAACTTCCCCATTAATTCTTATTTTTTTCTACACTTTTCAGATTATCCATATTGATTCTGTTATTTAATGTATCCCAGCTTCAGTTCCAAAATCAGTGCCCTTAAGTTGAATTAATACTTATTCTCTTCCAAACTGACCAAAATCGGGCAGGAATGGGGGACAGATTCTTACTATAAGATGAGTGTGTGGTGATCATTTCTTTCCCAGAAAGTTAGTATGAAAAGGAATGATAATGATAGATCGACGTATAATCTGTCCAACTCCCAATGACTCTGAGTGGCTTACAATTTATTTCAGTTTAGATGCTACCCAAGTTTTTTTAATTATTTTTTTAAAAAATCCTTCCAAAAACAAAAGAAATAATAAGTGCCCCCAAAGCAACATAAAACCAGAAAACCCATCCAAGGTGGCTAAGCCTTCACTCTGTCCCAAAGCTTAGGAGAATAACCAGGATTTCAGTAGATTTCTCAGTGTCATCAGTTCTGTATTCATCTGAAGTTCCCATTTGAGGATCAATGCTGAAAAAATGAATAGATACCGTATATCAGCTCCTGAAAGAGAGAGAGAAAATTATTGTCATCATCATTGTCATCATCATCATTGTCCTGCAGCAGATCTCAGAAAGTGAACCTTTTAGGGAGTACACCTCAATTATTTTTGAAACAGCAAGGAACTATTGGATTTCCCCCCCCCCCTAAAATTACTTTTTCAGGATTGTAAATTTTATAAGGCTTTTGTTTCACCTTATCATGCTGGAAATAATAATAGCCTTTGCCAGATAAGTTGGTAAAGATTGATTTGATTTAGGCCTAATTCAAACAACCACATCATATTACAATATGGAATAATAACCATTTCAGTTCAGATAAAATATATGATCTTAAGTCAAAAGTTAAGTACTTTACATACACAAGATCCCAAATTTCACACAAAATCACCAGATAGGGGGGAAAAACAGCTAGAGTGTTGATCCTTACAGGAACCCTTTCATCTTACTCCAGGGAATTCTAGATAACTGTTATTTATTCTATCCCAGGGGTCTGCAACCTTGACAACTTTAAGACTGTGGACTTCAGCTCCCAGAATTCCTCAGCCAGCTGAAGTCCACAAGTCTTAAAGTTGTCAAGATTGCTGTTCTATCCCTGAAGAAATCTCTTGGTAGAGAGCATGACTTTTATTTAGCGCTTTTCTGGTGCATTCAGACACGTTTCTCAGTTGCTCTATTCCATGACTCAATGTGTACTATCTGTCTCTCTACAAACCTGAAAATTTACTTCTTTCTATACTTTTCACATTATAGATTTTCATTTTTACCTGTCTTAATTTTTTTCTTGACTGCTGGTAATTTTATTTGATCTGAATCTTAGATTTGTATTCACATCCTAATTCATGCCATAAAATATACTGTGTGAACTTGTACTATTTCAGTTTAACCATTAGATTTCTATGAGAATAAAAGGAGATAAGTATATANTTCTTTCTATACTTTTCACATTATAGATTTTCATTTTTACCTGTCTTAATTTTTTTCTTGACTGCTGGTAATTTTATTTGATCTGAATCTTAGATTTGTATTCACATCCTAATTCATGCCATAAAATATACTGTGTGAACTTGTACTATTTCAGTTTAACCATTAGATTTCTATGAGAATAAAAGGAGATAAGTATATATTTCTTAAGGAAAGGCTGGATGACAAAGGCAATAAAATAATAATGAGAAATACTACCAAGAGATTATTCTTGCTGAATGAGAGCTGTATCTTGGGATAGAGCCTTTTCTTCCTGGGAACACAGTGCTTTATCTAGGAATCTGGTGACTTGGCTTTCCTTATTCTTCAAGTTTCTTTTTGCTTTAAGCAAATTTAGTGTGAATCAGTTTAAGAAAAGATTGATGGTGGGCATTAATGTCTGAAGTTAAAATTATAAACACATTTATACTTTGAGAAAAATGTTTTAAAATTATCCACATTGAAGATTAATTTCTTGAGCCAGCTGTGAGTATTTATAGAGTTACAGTTTGCTGGCTCTAAGAATTTGTATGAATCCTGCTAAGTTCCTTTGAAGTTCTTCCTGCATTCATGTTCAAAAGACTATCATATAAAGATTTAGGGATGGACAACAATAAGGGACACAAGGCTTGGAGTCACTGTATTCGAGAAATCAGCAGACAGTATAAATAAAATCAGCTGATAACTATTACTGTTTTCATCAATACATTTTAGCACAACAACCTTTTAAGTAGCCTTCACTCTGCAATGAACCATTGTTTACATAGGGCAGCACAATGTGGTGATAAAGGAAAAATCCCTAAGTTCTCTTCCTTCTGAAGCAGCAGTAATAGAATTATCAAAACGATGAGATCAAAATGGCAACTCTCAAAGCTGAGTGACAGATTAATATTAATTTGATGGATATTAAACTTGGCATTGATATTAACTGAAATGAGCTACCATGTATCCGGCAGTTATCTTGTTTATTATAGAGGGTTAAACCACTTTTTGTGTACACTTGAAGTATCAAAGCTGGGGATATTTATCTGCTGCAGAACAGGTGCTGCTACTCCTACAAAGCAAATTTACTTTCTTTCCATTGACGAAGTAAGCAAAGATTACATATTCTTCATTGCAGTTATATTGTTTTATATATTTTCCCCTCACTAAAAGGCAAACAGAAAGAGGAAGGAATTATTGTTACTTATGCAAAAAAAAATATTGCAGAGCTATGTTTAAAGCAGTTGTTACTATTGCTGTCATTTATTTGAATTTTTGTAAAAAAAATCAAAAGAATCTAATATTTTTGTTTGTCAGCTGGTGCTTCTATCATATTGTTCTCTTTCTCTTCTCATCCCTGGCTTTTTACAATGAATCTTCATTTTCTCGCTGACACACTTATATCTAAATTTCTCATTTCCTGCCTTTTTTATTTATATCTGTTGCTTGGTGATTTGATCATGCTGTGGAATACAGGATTAGCAATCTCTCTGTCCTTGGGTTTTCATCAAGGACACCTGTTCTGCAAGTTGCACAATTTCTTCCCTGCCTTAACTCTTTCAAGTACTGCTTCTGTGCAGAATATGCACAATTTCCTTCCTTGCCTTAACCCCTTCAATCATCAATCTTGTGAAGAAATGTGTGTGTGCATATATGTGTGGGCACACAAGGGCACACAGAGGGGGAAGCTCACAATATAAATGTTTTTACCACTGTACTTTGCCAGTTGACATAGGCATAAGAGGCTTAGAGAAGAATCTAAAGAATATGTGTGTGTAACACACATATATAAACACACATTATTTTGACCTTACAAAAAATGTAGCAGCTGTTCCTCTGCAGATAGTTCTTATCTCTCTAAAACATAACATGTTAATGATTGTTATCAGCCAAAGAAGTATCTCTAATAATCTACCTTCAGCTCCTTTAACTTTTAAAGCTCATAAAATGCATTACCACCATAAAAATAGATTGGCCCCTATATTCACAACGTAGCAGATTTTAACTCTAGATTAAAATAATGCAAAGAAAATTCGGCCCTAGTATGGCAAGAGAGTTGGATTTTTTTTTAATGCCAACTGTCTAAGCAGAATCAAGAACATTAATTTTTGCTAACATTAGCACCATCTAGAGGAACTGGGGTTACTCAGTTACCAAGATGGCAATTTTCTGGACCAGCATGGTTCATACCAACAATCTTAGTTCTACTCACAATTACAATGGCTACCTTCCATAGAAATTCTGTACTTTGACATGTGCATGTAATATGAAGCCTATAGTATATCAAGTCTAAACATTTCCTTCATTTCTCTTGTTGTGCACACATTTTATAGCTTGTTAATTTAATTTGCTTTTTAGATGTAATTCAAAACTCCACAGACACTTAAGAACTGTCTCCTAATACAAATGAGCACCTCATTTGTTTGCTTTAGGTCCCAGTATCCAACCTTTCCCATTAAAAAAGGCATAAGCACTGCTAAAAAAAGACATTAGTCTGAAACCTGGGAGAAATACCAGTCACTGCAAACAGAATTGGAATGTACATTAAATGATCCAACAGTCTTAAGACAACTTTGCATGTCCATGTTTTTCTCAGACTGGCATATTGATCTTATCCAAGTTCTATTTAATTTTCTCTTCTGTGTTTTTCTTTCTTCCACAGCAAGGTATGAAAGGAGTAACTGGTGTTCATTTGAATGCCAGTGATACATTCCGTGGCGCTGTGGACCTCTATAAAACAACTCCCATCAGCCTCCGCTAGAACAATAAAACCTCCAGAACAATTTAATTTAATGTAACTGGTTTAGATACCTTCTTACTCCACAGAGTCTAGACAGTGTACAAAAAAAACCAACAAAATAAAAATATAACACAATGAGTATAAAAGAATAAACAGAATACTATAACTATAAAAGAATGAACAAGAACTGATGGCAGACCTAACTAACCATACAATACACATAAACACACAGAATCCAACAGGGGCACTACGCAGCCTAACCCAAGGCCTGGTCTTTCCAGAATACCAGAAAGGTAGAGGTCACTTGGATATCAGGTGGAATCTCATTCCAAATCCTAACTGGTGCACAAGATTTACAGCTTATTTAAATGAATTCAGAGCAATATATCATATTCACCTGGTATAGCCAATGGAAGTTATTGGGAATTATTTTAATTGCAGTCTAATGTTACCACAGGGCACCAGCTTGGGAAGGGCTATTCTAAGTAGAATGAAACTGCATTTTCCTTTTCAGTATCTGATATAAAAAATGATTGAAGACAAGTAACCAATAGGAATTCTTCCATATGTATCAGTTTTCAAGGAAGCTTAGTTGTTTCCCATCAGTGCACTGATTGAAAAGCGTTACCATCAAGCTTTGCAACAACTGTCCATTCATTTTCCAGAATAATTATTGCAAGTTTGTAGAAATATGCAGCACTCTGAATTTCTTCTGAAGCTGTATTAAAATCATAGATATGGTACTCATATCTATAAAGTATAGCAATCAATATTGTTTAAATTATGTTTATATTAATAATACTTGTTTTCAGGGCTTTTTTTCTCATAGAACGCCCAGAACGGAGTTCCGGCATCTTTTTGGGATGGAACCTTGTAGGATAGTCAAGGCGGGTTGTATGATGTGTGTGAGTTCCGGCACCTTTTTTTTTTTTTTTTTAGGAAAAAAAGCACTGCTTGTTTTTATATTTGCAAGCTTTAGATTTATTATTACTAACTCAGGGTGATTCCAAAATACTTTAAACCAAAACATTTAAAATATAATTTAATTATTTATTAAATATTATTTAAGGTGGCTTTTCCTGCAAAAGATATGGCAATAGCAACTTTGAGATTGAGATACAAGCCTCCTTTTTCACTTCAAACAAATTAAGGCTCTGAACATTCAAATTCCAGCCCAATTACATAAATTGTTAATAGAAGAAATATGTGGATTTTTTTGCGTTAATTCTTGCCACTTTTCTGTCCAATGATGCATCTGATGCTTGGCCATAGAGAAGTCAAGCTGGTAAGTATTTGGCAGAAGTAGCAGTTGCCCCCAAACTCTTATGAGAAGTATCAAATTAGGGCCTCTATATTGGACCAAGATAGTTACATGCATGTTAATAGGAAGATAGTAGAGGTATTTATGGCACCATATTATGGATAGGAAGCTGATTATCTCATGTTTTATCCAAACTATTGCAATACAGCAGGTGAATTATCATATCCAAAATCCAGGAAGTTTTTTATTCTTTAGTTACATTTAACATTTACTAATAAAGAACATGTATTATTTACATAACACAGAGTGGTTCTGTGTGCATCAGCAGGATTTGAAATAGCTGTCTTGTTTATTTATTATTTTTGAAAACTGAGCATTTCCTTATGGCACAATTGCCAGTTTCTTTGCTAAGCCGCAGAAGCATTAGGACCGGTACCCTGGATTATGCTTCTATCAGCTGCAATTCCCTCCTCCATAATCAGTCACATGTTTGCCCTCCTTCTCAACACCCACCCAGTCGGTTAATGATTAATGAATGCTCCTGCCACTGAATAAGAAAAATAAACCCACAGGCATGTAGAATATTTTTTAAATCTTTAGCTCTGATAAATGGCTAAAGTTAATGCTCTGGGGGGAAAAAAGAGGGCCAATTCTGCCAGTATTTAAATGGATCTCACAGCAAAGCCCTTTTTAAAATGGCTTTTAAGAAACCCTGCTAGGAATTGCTGTCCACATTTCACCTCAGATTTTCAAAGTGTCAAGTAGGCCTTAGTTACACATTTTCTCTTTTTAGTGAAAAAAGGCCAAGTGGGTACTACAGCACGTAATGGTTTCTAAACAGGGTCACAGGTAAAACATATTAACACGTAGAAAGCTAAATCCATGTGCTAGTGAATGGAAGCCTTATCTCTGTGTCAATTAGTACAGTTATTAAACAGAGATAGAAGTTGACACTCTCCTTTCCTCTTGATTTTTTTTTTCATCTTGAAATCTCCCTAGCATTTATAGGTATGAATCATGATGATATTTACTATTTTTTGGAATTATCCTAAAGAAAATAATCAGATAAGGAACAATAACATATTAGAAATGCTAATTAGAATAGAATAGAACTGGAAAGGGACCTTGGAGGTCTTCTAGAGAACCTATACCATTTCAGATAAGTGACTGTCTAGTCCAGTGTTTCTCAACCTTGGCCACTTGAAGACGTCAGGACTTCAACTCCCAAAATTCCCCAGCCAGCAGGGCTGGCTGGGGAATTCTGGGAGTTGAAGTCCAGACGTCTTCAAGTGGCCAAGGTTGAGAAACACTGGTCTAGTCTGTTCTTAAAAACCTCCAGTGATGGAGCGCTCACGATTTCTGAAGGCAAACTGTTCCATTGGTTAATTAATTAAGAGTAATTAATAATTGGTTTTGTCATTCATATAAGAGTTCTTTAGAAGTTACTCTGAACCTAACAAGAAATATAACTTATCTACATGAATGTAATAAAATGTATGTAAACAGTCTCATGCAACATATAACCAAGAAGAAAGTATGGAAAGTTAATTTTTATACCCCTAGAACAGAATATTTATCACTAGACTCTCAATTAGGGATGCATGGAGGAAACAGTTAAGCCTCCAAATAGAAACCATCTTCTTCCATCAGGCCCACCAGCTAAAGTTTCATTCCTTATTTGCTCATACTATATTGACAGAATCTTGCCAGAGTAAACCTAAAGTAAAGGATATACCTTGGGAGATTCTAGGGAGTGGCTATCCTAAATCTCTTCCTCTGTTTCTGATCCAGCTCTGGACAATGTTGTCTCTTGTCTTCTTGGAATGTGCTCCCTCTTTCATTGTAGTCCATCACACTACCTCTCCTTCGTAGACACATTCCATCACATCTTTATTCTTCAAAAAGAGGGATACAACTCACAAACAGCCTTATGTAGCTGGCCTTCTAATCTCCAGATTTTTTTCATGGACACTCTTTTTCAATCTTTGGAGCTCTTCCCCCCACAGCAAAAAAAGTACTGCCAATATATGATAGAAATAAATTAAAATGAAACATCTCGGAGTCCTAGTGGAGAATCACTTAAATATGAGCCAGCAGTGTGCTGCAGCTGCCAAAAAAGCGTAAACTGGTATTAATACTTCAGTGCTGGGCTGCATTAACAAAGGGATAGAATCAAGATCACGTGAAGTATTAAAACCACTTTATAATGCCTTGGTAAGGCCACACTTGGAATACTGCATCCAGTTTTGGTCACTACGATGTAAAAAAGATGCTGAGGCTCTAGAAAGAGTACAGAGAAGAGCAACAAAGATGATTAGGGGACTGGAGGCTAAAGCATATAAGGAACGGCTGCTGGAATTGGGTATGTCTAGTTTAATGAAGAGAAGGATGAGGGGGGACATGATAGCAGTGTTCCAATATCTCAGGGGCTGCCACAAAGAAGAGGGAGTCAAGCTATTCTCCAAAGAAGCAACGGATGGAAACTAATCAAGGAGAGAAGCAACCTAGAACTAAGGAGAAACTTTCTGACAGTTAGAACAATTAACCAATGGAACAACCTGCCCCCAGAAGTTGTAAATGCTCCAACACTGGAAGTTTTTAAGAAAAGACTGGACAGCCATTTGTCCGAAATGGTGTAGGGTTTCCTGCCTGAGCAGGGGGTTGGACTCGATGACCTCCAAGGTCCCTTCCAATTTTATTATTGTTGTTGTTGTTGTTGTTGTTGTTATCTGATAAATTTAAAGCAAAGATAAAATAAAAAATCATCCCTCAAACACAATTTTATTTCTAAAGTCCTGGAAACAACAACAGTCCCTGACCTTTCCTTGTCTACAACCTTCCCCTCAAAAATAATAAAATAAAATAAAATAAATGATCTTGCAATTCCTTTTGAACTCACTATATCATTGAATATATTGAATAACCCTAATTAGGAAACGTTAGCATTCACTATCAAAAAAGATCATATTAATATTTTTCCTTTTGGAAATACCCTATATCCTCTTTTTCATTATTGTCACTCTACATACAGTATGGACAAAGAAGAGGAGAAATAGAGTGGGTATTTACCAATATATTTAAACCCTTCTCTAATAGAAAAATAATAAGGGATCATAATGCTATCCTCTTATCAAGTGCCCAACCCCAATATTGGAAATCTGGATTTGACTAAACATGTTCAATTGGTAGCCAATTAATCTGAAATAATTATTGGAATTAAAGAAGCGGAAAGGTACTTTCTACCAATCATATATGCTTTTATATTATGTTAAAGTGTATATACCCACATATTTTTAATAATCAAAAAGAGTAGGTCTGTCATGTTCAGGATTGAAATATTTTACCCTTTATTCAGTATTCTGTTATAGTGACATAACAGAATAATACTTAAAAAATCATCCTGCTTGATCAATTAAATGAGGTTTAAAAGGCATATTAACACCTACTTCATTTTATCAGTGCTTAGATTCAGTTGCCTCTATGCACATGGATGGGTTATTGAAGGAACTGTAATTTTTTGAGCCCCAAAGCAATTTTCCCATTAACTTGATTATAAGTCTTAGGTTCTTTTTCTACAGAAATCATAAGATATTTCTTTTCTTTTTTAAAAAACTTTCCTCCACTAAAGAGAGAAAGCTCAGAGATGTAGATTTGTTTGTCATAGCATGTAACGTCCATAAAAAATGCATGTCTTTTTGGATCTTAAGCATCTTAAGCAGTATCTAGCTACTCTTAATGGTTCTATTCACACACAGTTATGTTTGTTGAATATGGAATCCAGTCATCAGTTAGGATGATTCTAACTAAAGTTATCCCAAAAAGTTCATATATCCTCCCCCTTCCTGTAATTGTTTGATGCTTCTTGAATGAAATGCTTAAAAGAAGATACGAAGAGCCAATTGCTCATGGCATCCTTCAACATAGAAGTTATGGTGCCACATGTAGATAGCCATGTGCAAGCTAATGACATCAGCAGGTCTATACTGGTAGTCCTCGACTTACAACAGTTCATTTAGTGACCGTTCGAAGTTAAAACGGCACTGAAAAAAGACCGTTATGACCATTTTTCCATTGCAGCATCCCCACAGTGACGTGATCAAAATCCAGACTCTTGGCAACTGGTTCATGTTTATGATGTTCGCAGTGTCCCAGGGTCATGTGATCACCTTTTGTGACCTTTTGACAAGCAAAGTCAATGGGCAAGCCAGATTCATATAACAGCTGTGTTGCTAACTTAACAACTATAGTGATTCATTTAACAATTGTAGCAAGAAAGGTTGTAAAATGGGCCAAAATTCCCTTAACAACTGTCTCACTTAGCAACAAAAATTTGGGGTTCAATTGAGGTCTTAAATCGAGGACTACCTGTGTTAGAAATGTTGGTTAAACTGTTTCTTCTAATTTTTTACCTTGAGGGGGGAAATTGTTTATAAAATTTAGTTTTTCAAAGCTAATTTTTCCGAGTATAACTAAACTTTAAGAAAAAAAACAGAAATAGAAATGTATTCACTGAGAAACCTAATCTCTTGGGAGACTTCTTCAAAATTGACGTGGGTTTTTTGATTCTCATATTGGTCTCACTTATTAACCACAAGGCAGTTTTTTCTGTTAAGCTTGGAAACTTTCCGCCACATATTAGTGACCTATTTTTTTTTAATTTCATGTAATTTTATGCAAATCAAAATGTTCCAATTGCTGGGATGTCTAATAAAATCAGAGCAGCTAGAGAAGGTTTTCTTAATTTTTTAAAAATCTGTTTTCTTGAATTAAATGACTTTGATTAGCCCCCCAGTGCTAGTTTTATTTGTAGTCTTTTTGCTAGTTATGTAATGAAGAGCTTGATGTCATATGTTTCGGTCTTTGGATTAGGCAGCTGCCGCTTGTGAAGGTCAGAAATGGCAACCATCTTTCCATGGAGAACAGTGCCTTCTCTTTCCCCAAGTCAAAATAGCAAGCTTTATAGTACGGTAGTTGTTGTCTTTGGCCTTTTTTAGTACTTTTCCCTGTGGAATTGTAATGTTTCTACAAATAGATAATTGCAAAGTGGCAGTTTTGGATCTGATCTGAAGACACAAAGCCATTACCTTGGCACATTGTTCTTTTCATTTTTGATAATGGAATTCTCAAAAATTATTGAAAAAGCTTGCATGTATCATGAGCATAAAATATGCTATTGATTTAACACTATAGTACTTTCAGCCCACACATACTGTATATAGAACATCTGCAGCCCCTCAAAAACCATCGCATAAGTCCCTCGGAATTTGACTTGTAAAATGAAAGTTGCCATTAGAAAAGGTGATGCAAAACTGCCTGGGAAGTGAAAACTAACTTCTGCTACTTTGAAACCCAGCTTTTGGTTGGATAGATTGGAATTAAACATCTTTATGTTTTTAGACTAATATACAACTTGTGGAAATTAAAAATAATATTCTAATCTTTAATTATCCTGAGGTAGAGGCTGTGATGAATAACACTATCTGGTTTTTTTCACAGTGCCAGATTGTATATTGATCACCACCTTTTTAAAAAAAAACTGCTCAACTCTATACACTCAAATAAATTGTTATTCTTAGAGCCAAATATATATAAGTAAACAAGTAAATACCATTATGATATTTATGTATAAGCAGGCTAAATAAATGCTGAATGGCTCAGCAACCATGCTCTATTTCAGCAATATTGTTG
Organism: Protobothrops mucrosquamatus; assembly: GCF_001527695.2. Classification (NCBI taxonomy): domain Eukaryota; kingdom Metazoa; phylum Chordata; class Lepidosauria; order Squamata; family Viperidae; genus Protobothrops; species Protobothrops mucrosquamatus. The sequence continues at coordinate 1,170,322 of NW_015386550.1, forward strand.
TTATGCACAAGAACAAGATTGCAGGTTAACACATTCATAACTATAACACATTCATAACTATAAGGGCATAATACTCTAATCTATATGTTTCAATGGAGGTGTTTGGGACAAAGCATTGATGTTCAATGCTTCAATGGAGGGAGTATGTCTTCTGATAAAGTGCTGTATTAATGTTTATCAAAGATATGTGGTTTCCATAGGCAGGATTGTGGCAGAGATAACTTTCCATCCATTGGATCCACAGTTGTTCCTGCCTTTCTAGTGAGCCTATTTTGGGCAACCATACACATCTTTGAAACTAGCATAGTTAGTTTCGTAAGTATATGGATTACTTTAACTCACATTATTATAATTACATATACAATGAGAAATCATAGCTGCCAGTTCCTCAATTCCTTTACTTGTACTGAGTTTCTTACAAAGAATTTGGGATATGATAATTTATCAGCGTATGTATGTGTGGATCCAACAGATGGAAATTTTGTCAATGTGCAGATTTTCTAAGTATCATCCAAAGCTTTTTCATATAGCACCTAGTGTGCTGATCACTACTGGGACCATAACGGCTGGTTTATGTCATAATCTTTCAACTTCAGTTTTCAGATCTTGATACTTTGTGATCTTCTCCAGTTCTTTTTCTTCCTGGTATTGCCACATCATTATCCACATTTTCTTCTTTTCAGCCACAGTTAAATCTTATATATTAATTTATGCACCAAGACTATCAGTTTGTTTAGTAATCCTACACTATTTTAATATGCCCATTTTCGACTACATTTTCATCAATATGTTCCTTTTCACATTTTATTACTGGCACATGATAATTTTTACAGATTTTCCAATGAATCATTTTGGCAACTGTGGTGTGTTGTTGTTTATAATCTGTCTGTGTAATATTCTTGCATGAAATGAGTATATGATTTACTGTTTCTTCTGTTTCTTTGTACAATCTGGATTTGGATTCATTTTATTATTTTTCAATTCTGGTTTGGATTGCATTAGTTGGAATAGCTTGCTCTTGAACAACCAAATCAAGCCCTCAATTTCTTTTTTTAATGTTCCAGTTGTAAGCCATTGCGAGGTTTAATTTTTATCCACTTTCCCCTCAATTTCTTGTAGAAATTGGCAATATATTGGGTTTCCTTGCCAGTGTTATTTCCTATACATTCAGGAAATTCCCATTTTTAACTTGTTTAACTTTGTTCTTGACTGTCTTTAACATAATCAGCCAATGCATGTTTTACTTCTTCAAATAGTTGGTTTGACTGAAAGTAAACCTCTGTTTCCATTTCTGTCAGGCAAGTATAATATCATTACAGGAATGTTGTGCACAGTAAATAGTCATAGGTTTTCCTGTTTTTTCGTCCAAAATGTCCAGTTCAGTTTGTGTCCGGTTACTAATTCAAGTAGTGTATCATTTCAGAAGTATGACCCAGACTTTGATGGTTTTTCCACAGTTCAATTTTATCTAGCAGTTTTCTCCCCAATTGGATGTATTATTTACTAATCACATTTTTTATTTGTCTATGCTTGATGTTACCCATTGTAAAATGCCCAGATACTTGTGGGCTTCATCTTGATGGTTTCTGTGATTCGGTCATTCAGGATTCCCATTCTATCATTGTTTGTGATTTTATACCAATTTATTGCTACTGTAGGAAATTTCTCTAGGCCAAATTCCATTGCCACATTTGTGCTAAAAAAAATTATAGCATTTGTCAGTGATTGGGGTTTGACTTATGATTTTCCATAAAGCTTCAGATCATCCTTAAAAAGCAAATGTCAGAGCTTATTAGCGTGGGTTTTTTTTTTTTTTTTGCTGTTCGATAACCAACATTTTTTTCTTCAAAATCACTGGGATTGTAGCAATGACAATAATAAAGTTGATAATGAGTTACTCTGGAAGATGCCCTTTCTACTGTTGACAAGCCCATATTTTTCATTTCCAACCACCAATTCTGTCTACCAGTTCATTATTCTTTTTCTGTGAATATTCTAATGTTTTAATGACACCAATTGTTTCCAGACATTTGATTATCCAACTATGTAGTAATGAATCATTAAAAGGTAACCATATAATTTTCACTAATGCATAATCCACTCCTACAAGCAACTTATTTCTAAATCACAATATCAGGTCTTCAGTCCACTTAGTTGGGGCCATGAATTTATCTTTCCAAGTTGAAGGACTTGGAAGTGATAAGAATATGGAGAATCCATTTGATGTAATGATTATGTAAACACCAAAGAAGTGATAAGAATATGGACACCAAAAATATTGCACCCTATCTTAAAAATCAATTTGCTATAACATGTACATGAAAAGTCTATGTACAGTGTCAAGTATCCTGGGAATTACATTCATTTGAGAAAGCTTACTTAATCCACATACTTTTGGAATATCTTATTTATATTTAATGTAATTATTTGAGAAATGTCACATGGAATATAAATACCTAAAAGTTAATAATTTCACTAAACATACAAAAATGATAATTACCTATTGATATCAACTCCTTAGCAATCACATAACACAGCATCTCTTAATTTGCCTCAATTTATTAATCAAATGCTTCAGAGCCAGAATCAAAGTATGATCCAGAAACAAAGAATAAAATATATCTAGCATATAATATCAATTTATATGCTAATAAATTATGCAAAAAATAATCTCAGCTGATATTATGAGCTTGTCTAGTAGAACAAGCAGAGTTCTAAACAAACATCAAAAATCAAAATGGATATCCTTATCTGGTATTTCCATAGAGTGAAAAACTAGATTAAGGCAACCATTGATTTAGATTTTAAAAAGCTGTGTACAAAAACTGGACCCATTTTATAAATCCTATGGGAAATCCATAGCTAAGGTAATTTAGCTATGATAATATACTATCTATAGATTTCATTGGAAGCTTTGTCTGCAAGTAATAGGATTGTGGCTTTGTCTTTTTCATCTTTACTCAAATCAATAACATTAACCTTAACAGCCAAATATTATCTGATCTATGTCAAGTTTGATTATCCTTGACCATTGAAGCAATCACTTGCTGATGTCTGTTGGCTAAAATAGCCAACTGCTAAAATAGCAGTTAAGGCTCTAATATCTACATTAATCAGTTAAATGTTAACACCTACTGTATGATCTTTACCAGACATAACATGATAATATGCATCATATTTCATTCATTCAATGAAAAGGGTAACATTCCAGTTTAACAAAAATCTGATCGGATTATTGACAGAGTTTGGATAAAATGTATCAAAAAATACTTTATACCATTATGCATGAAATATAAAACGTCCTGTTATCTTACCATTACTCTATTTTTTTCTTTCTATTCCGTCATGTCCAGTTTGCAGAGACTGCCTGGACTGCCCTCCAGTTTTCTTGGCAAGGTTTTTCAGAAGTGGTTTGCATTGCCTCCTTCCTAGGGCTGAGAGAAAGCGATTGGCCCAAGGTCACCCAGCTAGCTTTTTTCCTAAGGCAGAACTAGTACTCACTGTTTCCTGGTTTCTAGCCTGATGCCTTAACTACTACATCAAACTAGCTCTTGCCATTACTGATAACCAAAAGTAAAAATGAGTCAAGAAGCAATTAATAAATTGTTTGTTTGTAGAGCGCTCTCTCTGAATTTGATGTCTCCATCAAATGCCAATTCTAAAATAGCATTTTAACTTGTGCAAACAATAGAAAACTTCTGTGATAAGCCCAGCTATAATTTTTCATCTCTGTTTGTTTTCTGGTAGTTTTGATTTCAGCCTGAATTGCTGTTTTTGGAAAAAGCATATAAAATTCACTTTCGTATCACCTATATACAAAGATTGAATTTATAATAAACCTAGCACAGATCCCTTGGGCAATATGCAAGATATAAACAACTGTACAATCAGAGCAATATCATCCTGTTTCTCTTGTTTAATTAATATTTTCTTCTTGGGCTTTTCAGGCATATAAAAGGAAAACTGAAGCAGCAAAGAAGGAATATCTAAAAGCTCTGGCAGCCTACCGGGCCAGCTTGGTTTCCAAGGTAACAGACTATGCTTCGTATATGAATTTCGATGGTTGTAGCAATGATAAATTAGTTGCAACTCAGGGACATCTCTGGGGAAGAGCAAGTTTGTAAGAAACACAGTATAACCATGCCATCAAAATGAATTTAAGTGTTAGCTACATACTGTATGAACTAAGTAAAATACTCCAGCTTGCCTCAAGGATACATAGTAAGGATTTTAGTTTTCTTGGTTTCAAGAAAATAACACTGAATGTCCTGGGGTTTCCTTGCAATCTTTGGAGACAAGGTTATGAGCTCACTCTGTGGTACAACTAGATCTAGTATTTTGAAATAGAAATATGCCTAAATACTTATTTTTCAATATAATTAAAGGAAATTTGAAAATTCTCTGCATGTATTTTAAACTCCTTAAAATATAATTTCTAGAGAACTCAACCTTCCTCAGTCTATACCCTGGTCCAGAAGCTTTGGCCAAGTCATTCATGTCCAGGGTCACAATTAATATAGTGCTCTCAGAAGAATCAATAGACAGATGTTAGTCTCCGTCTATTCAGGGATTGAGATCTGCAAATATTAAATAGTAGTCATGGTTCATTAGCAGATCAGATTTTTTTTTGTGAGGCAAAGAGACAAAGGTTTTAATGAAGATTGATATGTTCTAGCAACACATAGGATCGATTTATTACAGGTATTTATTAACAACCACAATTGAGCTCAGAATTTCCATCATATCTTTTTTTGCAATTGTTAAGCAAATCAAGTGATCATTAAGTGAACAGTAAGGTTGTTAAGTAAATATTTTTTCCTAAATTGGCCATATTTGACCACAGGATGGTGCAACTAGTCATAACTAAATGCAAGCCTATTGACAAGTATCCAAAATATGATCATGTAGTCGTGTGTGTGTATGTGTGTGTGCGCGCATGTCATAACTCTTTAAGGATACCTTTGGCATATGATCTGATGTTTTCACAAACCAGGCAGTTGAGATTGACATCAAAACCTACAAGAGCAAAGTCAGAGCAGGAAGGGATTCAAGTCCAGTTCATTCAATGAGATGTGTCTGATATCTTAACTTTGTTATCCTTCCAACAAGATTCATATAGCATGAGCTGACATGGCAATTCGGATGTATTGAATTTATAACATCAGACTACATCTTCCTCAGCCAGTGGGTGTGGTGATGAGCATTTAAATCTATATCTTGAGGAACAAGTTGAGACGGCTGTATTAGATGGGATTATCTTCACTTGTTATATTCACTTTCTTTCTTTTTTGTATTTGAAGAAAAGTTTGCTGTCCAGTAATAAAAGGAAACAAAAATAAAACAAAACTATAGTTTTTAATATATGACCAACAAGAGTAGAATTGTTTGGAATTTGAATTGGTATAGAATTGGAATTGAATTGATATAGAATATAAAATTTATACTTAAAATGGGCACCACCCAGTGAGAATGTAAAAGAAAAGGATAAATAAGTTGAGAAAGTAAAAAAAGAGAAAAAATAAAAATAGGATCATTACATTTAAATTTACTTCATTAATTCTGTTTCAGGATTAATTCAATAGGTGACTGGGGCAGCATGCATTGTTTTGTGTGTGTGTGTGTGTGTGTGTGTGTGTGTGTGTGTGTGTATGTTTAAAGTCAATCAGATAAAAACAAAGAGCTCTGGGATGTAAGGTAAAAGGCTTTTTTTTATTAATTTCTGAGCTTTCGTTAACAACCTGTTAACATCTGATGATGTTAACAGGTTGTTAACGAAAGCTCAGCAATTAATTAAAAAAAAGCCTTTTACCTTACATCCCAGAGCTCTTTGTTTTTATCTGATTGACTTTAAATGTCCATACCTGGGATTCCAATATTCAAAATTATCAAAGACATGTATGTATGTGTGTATATATATATATATGCACAGTATGACCCATTGACCACCTGAAAATCAATTATGAGCAAAGGTAATGCAGTTGCAATTGTTTTTCCTGTATATAATAATGGCAGCATGTCTATGCTGAAGGCGTAACATAGATATATGTGGGGAATACTGGAATATTTAATAAAACAAAGGAGACATTGGACTGTAATAATATTTTAAAACCTATCCGTTTTGCTAATCCTTGAGTGATCTTGGAAATGCTACCTTTGATCAACAGCTGTTACGTGTAAGGGAATTACAGTATATGTTATAGCTAACATTAGCATTTTCTTCTTAATTAGCAGTGCATTTTAAATGCTTGTTTGCTTTGATTTCAGCATTATTTTATTATAATGAAACTATTAAAAGGGGGAGGCAAAAATATCTAATAGTGAGGATCAAAGAACAGAATGTTGATTTACAGATCATTTCGACCTATCAGTTCACAGAGAGTCACTTGGCATTTTTCTTTAATGATGCATATACTTGCTTCCTCATTTGCTATTGGCATGAGATTTCAATAAGTAGGCTATGGACTGGCAGGGTGGCCCTGGGGATAAAACACAGTCGAGGGAGAAGATGGGAAAGTATTCTTTGTGTTGTAGACACAGAGCTCTCTGTCTCTCTCTGTCTGTCTGTCTCTCTCTGTGTGTGTGTGTGTGTGTGTGTGCGCGCGCATGTGTGTGTCTATCTGTTCGTTCTCTCTCTCTCTCTCTCTCTCTCTCTTTCTCTCTCTCTCTCTCTCTCTCTCTCTCTCTCTCTCTCTCTCTCGTTATATTACAGAGTCCTTTTACATAAATCCACCATGCAGTGGCCAGGCAGAGATGCTTTTAATGTCAATAGTATAAGAAAATAAATTTACTTTTTAAACCCCTACATCATTTTAATTTTACTATAATTAAAATCAAGTAATCATACACTTCATGCTGTGCAATGAGCACTAAGGAACTTTGCCTGGAGAGTTAACTGAGCCATGCTTGAAGGTTAAGAGCTGTGGCAAAAAGGTCAAAAAGGAAATAATCTTAGTCCCTTTCACTGGGTTAAGTGTTTCAAAAAATTCAAAACTGCATTGAATGAGTTTAAAGTTGACTATTCTGATATTGGTATTCCATTCATGCTGCAGCTAATTCATTGGCACACTATCTTACGGCATTTAGCAAAGCAGTAATGATAACTGTTGTGGAATTATTTTTCAAAAAAAGACAGTTTTAAAATCTGACTTTCATATTTAAATATAGCTGGGATGAAAGATTTTGGAGAGAAAAACCCATTTATCTTTGCAAGCAAATACTTTAAAATGTGTCTATTGCCTTAGAGAGGTAAATAAATAAAATTCTGTTAGAAATTGTCTGCATTTGAAGCAATCCACAAAATGGAAGCAGGTGGCATAGCAGATAACATATGCAATTGTCAAAACTATGAGAATAAAGAAGGATCCTAATGGATAAGAACAGAGATTAGAAACATGGTCCTTATGGGCACCTGCAAGTCTCATCTCACTTAACTTTTAAAAATGTATTTTAACATAAATAAATGGAAAGCTGACTGTAAATCAAAGTGTTACCTTCAAGATCAATTTATTTCCAATAATGTCTGAGATTGTCATATAGACTACATAGGGATTCTTGGAAAATAAGTGATTAGAGCTGTAGCCCAGTTGTTTTCCCTGGGAATTTGCCTGTTAGACAGAAAAATAATCAAGAATATTGGCAAAAAGTGTAACTGTAGAGACAGTGGGATTAAATCACCATGTTGCCTTCTGGTTAATCCTTAGTTGGGAAATTACCAAGAAATCCCCAAAGTTATAAATTAGATTGCAAGGTGGACTGCCCGAAGAACAAAATAGAAGATTACTTCCTTATTATTGTAAAAAAAAATCCCTACACAATTGTGTCCTACTATGGTAAGCATTTTGTGAAAGCACTTTCAGCATGCTTTCAAAATTTCAATTTGGCTCAGGGCCCCAAAAGTCTGCCTTCCTCTGGTTTAAGCATTGAATAAGTAAAACATGTAAATGAAATAATGATATAATAAAGTGCCTTTTATTTGGTCCAAAATTGGCTACTTTGATTAGCAGTGGCTCTTCATGTATTTGAATAAAGTCATCTGTTATTTGATCCTTTAACTAGTTCTGGGTACAAAGCTTTTTATATGTTTATGCTGTAGACCCTGAAGAATTTTATGTTAATTAAACTTGAGTCCAATTGTACTGCTGGTACTACTTACAGTATTAATGAGCAAAATGTTTTCTATAGTTGATTTAACATAGTGCTGGGAAATGCAGTAAATTTGTTGCACATTTTTCTGCCACTTATTCTTCATCTAAATACAACCATCGAAAACTGTAGACTTTTACTTAATTGTACACCATTTATACTGTGAGAAATAATGTGAAGTCTCAAATCGAGAACACTGTGATTCAGTTGCACCATTAAAGCAGAAGATGTAGTGGCCTTCAGGGGACTAAGGCCCTTACAATGTATGCATGTATTCGATTTTTACACCTAGGCAGTGCTTTTTTTGTAAAGGAAAAAAAAAGTGCCGGAACTCACACACGTCATACAACCCGCCTTGTCTACCCTACAAGGTTCCATCCAAAAAAGGTGCCGGAACTCCGTTCTGGGCGTTCTATGAGAAAAAAAAAACCCTGCACCTAGGGGTAGTGGGGGAACACCAAGACTAGATTCCTAAAAAATGAAGATAAAGTAAAAGATTTTGGAATTGATCTCTGTTAGCTGGATCTTGTGAACAAGGCTCTTCATTCAATACATATGCTACCAAGCACAGTTTTGTATCTGACAAAACAAATGGCATAGCCCTAAATGTTCAGAGATTATGATTACTGTATAGATCTTATTTAAGAAATCCAGTATTTTATTAGCTGTTATTTTTTTTCTAAAATAGTTATTCCACACTACTTAAGCAATTGTGAAATCTCTAACAAAGTTTATACAGATTAGAGAGAAAAGAAAATGACATTAGCCACAGATGTTACAGAACTATATAGAATATGAGCCATCAATACAAATTTAGTTGTCTGCTTGCTTCAGTGATCTTAAGTTACAAGAAGTGAAGAAAAGCTAGCATGAACACAACTCCATGTCCATTTGATTATTTTTTTTTAAAATCTGTAAGAGATTCATATGTTGGAAAGGGATGTTCAGTCATGTATTTTAAACTTAAATCTCTTCTTATCATGAGTGGAAGCAAAGATAAAGATTTTGTAGAGAGGCAAATGATGCTGCTCATTAATTAATCCAGAGGCTCAAGTTTCACTTAACTCATTTTCATTGCAATTTGTTCTCTTCATGTGTTTGTCTGTGTGTTTATCTCATAGAGTTCAGCTGACCAAGGCGAGACAAAAAGTGTTCAAAGCAGCCAACCTTCAAAAATGATCCCACCCAAACAGCCCTTGTATACAATGCCACCGCAAGCCTCATCACCTTATCCTGGCTTGGGCTCCTTCTTGTCCCCATCGGATCTGCAGAGTTACCGTGGTCACCCTCACCCCAGCCTCTCCAGGACCCTCAGTTCCAAACCCATGTTGCCCAGTATCAGTGCCTCGCCACCTCCTTCTTTCCAAATTAGCCCCCCTCTCCATCAGCAACTCTCTTTGCATCACCCGCAGAGCTCCATCCTCAACCAGCCCCTCAGCATGCAGCAGGTCCCCCAGCAACCTATTTTGTCTCCTTCTATGGCACTACAGGTACAGCCCCCCATGAATTCTTCACCACCAGGCCAACAGGTGAGTGGCTGAGTTCTGAAGCGACCATTCTTAAATAGGTTGTGCATGTTTATAGCTTGCTTAAATGTGATACTAGGATCTGCGAGTCTCATATAGTATTTACTAATTTTAGCAATCCTGCTACTCTGCATTGAAAGTTGTACGAAAAGGGATTCTGGAAGAGACTGACTGAGTCCATACTATGTGCCAGCCAAACAGAAGCCTGTTTGACTTAGTGCATTATGTGAATCCAGCCAGTTATGGTATAATTAATAAATCACGGTTAACCAGAACTCAATATAAGGAGTTGCTTTCAGGCATTTGTTTGTTTGTTTATCTAACTAACTAACTAACTTATTTGCTGTCCATCTCTTGGTTTGAGGTGCCTCTCCAGGGATTCCATGGAATTTTACAAGCACTCCAAGCAGTGCCATTTCCCATATGTAGCAATCCTGTTTGTAGTCCTTGTCTTATGACTATTCATTTAGCAAACATTCAAAATTGTAACATGCTCAAAAAAGTGACATCCAATCAGTCTTCACACTTAAAACTGTTTGTAACATTTTATTAGATTATAGAATAAAATACAAAAATACAAAAGCAAATAATAGGACACAGTGGGGAGGGAAAACTGTTGCAGCATCCCCACAGTCATGTGATTGCAATTCTGGCCCTTGGCAACCGGCCTGTATTTATGATGGTTGAAGCATCCTGAGATCATGTGGTTGCCATTTACAACCTTCCCACCTGGTTCCTGGCAAACAAAATCAGTGGGGAAAGGCAGATTTACTTAAGAGTGAGATTACTTAATAGCCAAGTGATTTATTTAACTATTTGGGGGGGGGAAAACCTCTCAAAATCTGGCACATTCACATGATGCTCACTTAATGACCCATATCAGTTAGTGATGGAAATTCCAGTTCCAACTGTAGTTGTAAGTCAAGGACTATCTGTAATGCCTTCATAGAATTCCATGTGCTACTTTTATAGTTTCCAAAGTATCTTCATGTTACATTCCTAAAATTTGGTAACAATTATTTGGCAATGTAATTTTCTCCTACTTAATTTTATTTTTTGCTAAAATAAGAAATACAGTGGCCGAAGCAAGTTCCTTTTAAAACTGCTTTGCCTTTGTCCAAATATTTGAAAAATGTGACCTTACTAGCTTTTACAATCGTGTTCCTATGCATCTTGGTTCCTATGGAAGAAAATCTGTTTTTTAAATAGTCCCAAAGGAGCTTTCCAAAGGCAACTGGACTTTCTTGTTTCCAGTTGCCTTTTGGAAAGCACTTTTGGGATAACCATGACTGGGAAGATTGAGAATCTCCCTAGAAATATTTTTAAATAGGATTATTATTCCCCCTTCAAGCCAAATAAAAACTTCCTATTCCTCTACTATAGCAATCTCCAACAAAAAATATGAATTTGTTATTAGTGCATAGCGGTAGGAGAATGAACGCTATAGACAATCATTTATAATTATTATTGTTGCCTGCAAACATGAACTATGATTTTGATAGCCCCTAAGTTGCCTTTTATAACTGGGTGGGATTTTTATTTATTTATTTAATTTGTATGCCTATTTCTAGTATTTATTTATTATTGTGGCAAATTACGGTGTAGTGATTTAAATCAAAATGAGCTATGGATTATTCAGTGGGAAGTTGAAGTCGCAATAAGTCAAATCCCAGTTCTCTAGAGTACAGTAAGTGAACTTCAACCTGGAGGTTTGACAGTGGATGTTTTCCATCATTGGTTCTGTCAAGCTAAATTTGGGTAGAACATCTTTTTTAAATTTTAATGATTGCCCTGTTTTGAGGTTACCCTGATTGTTGTAAATAAATAAAATAATGATTTGTTTATTTCCTCCAGGAGCTTCACTGGGATTTAAATTTAGTTGTTATTATGGTTTCAGCTTTCCCTAGCTATATGCCTCCAGGTATATGGAGACCATGTTTTTGAGAGTGCCAAGTTATCGGCATTCATAGCACATCTGGAAGGTGCAGATTTCAGAAAACTCGATTAGGGCAATATCTGAAACAATATTTCACATAGAGTCTCTCTCAAGTTTTTTTGGAACTACTAGAACATGGCTTCTGTTAAAACTACAATGCTTATGAAGATTTTTCTTGCCACGTTCTCATATATAATCAGCTATTGTAATATATTATAGCAGTGAGAGATGCAGTTCACGTGGGGGGGGGGGGAAAGGCTATAATTGCAAAGAAAAAAATGATAAAGGGAAAAGTATTAGTAAGACAGTAAATGTGAGATGATTTTTTTTCAGAACAATAGTTTGTAAAGCTAGAATAAGTGAGAAAGCAGCAAATTGTTTTACAGAATAAATAATCTGAAATAATCTTGAGCACGTTCACAGTTGTTCACATATCAGCATACTTGGTTCATCTGGGATTTCCCCCTTTTTAAATGTTTTCTTGAAATGGTTATATGTATAAAACCAAACTGTTCTGCCAATACCTAGGGTTCTAACTTTCCTATCTTCTGTCCTTGTCTTCTGTTTTTAGGATTTTTCACATATTTCATCCGAGTTTCAGAACAGTGTTGGACCCCGATCACCTGGTGCATCAAACCCTCCAGGAAATACTGACTGGGACAACGATTACTCCAGCAGAGAGTGTGGGATTAACCACTGCAGGCCAGTAAACAAAATAAAAAACTCCTAACTTGTTTAGTAGGATTCTGAATTGCGTTTATTTACACAATTGGAAATTTATCATTTAAGGTCACAAAGAGAGAATAATGAAGTAAACAAAACACCATGTTCCAAAAACATACATGTTTCCTTTGAACATGAGTGCTTTTATTTAGATTTTGCATTTCTAAGAAAAAAAATCTATTTTGTTCCCAAAACAATTGCATGGATTTTCAGAGTAAAACAAACTGTATTTAATCTAACAGAAACAGAAACTTTAACTTTCCTTTTTTTTATTTTTATTTTTATTCAAAAGATTAATTTTCTTTCTTTTTATTAAGAATTGGTCTGTTATATTTAGTAATATGGGCCTTGATACCTCAGCAGTTAAAAATGCTGAGCTTGTCAGCTGACAACCCAGATTTGAGACCGAGCAGCACATGACAGAGTGAGCTCCCCTTATTTGCCCCAATTCCTGCCCACCTAGCAGTTCGAAAGCATGCAAATGAGAGTAGATAAATAGGTACCATTTTGGTGGGAAGGTAACAGCGTTCCATGTGCCTTGGTATATAGTCACATTGGCCACATGACCATGGAAATATCTTTGGACAATGCTGGCTCCCTTGGCAGAGAAAAAATGGAGATGAGCACCGCCCCCTAGAGTCAGATACAACTGGACATGGGAAAACTTTACCTTTATCTAGTAATATATCTAAGACAGGAAGATTTCTCTGATGAAGACTGAGTGACAGAGCTGATTAATAAGAGAGAACAAATAGAAAGATGGGTTAATTTACAAAAAACCCTCTACTCCTCCTTTACCATCAACTGGCTCCAGCCTTCTCACTTGCCTACATAAGACTTCTGCATATGTACAGTTGTATAAGCAATCCAAAGTATTGATGTACCTCCATTTATTATACCATGACAATAATTCTTTACAATATATGCTTTAAATCATTTATGTCATTCCACTGTAGCCATTATAATTTTCAGTACCATCATAATTTTCAATGTTCTTTTTACTTACCATAGAATCTTGGGGGGGAAAATTGATTTTCTAAAATCAGAAAAATGGAATACATTACTTAATACAGTAGTAGGCTATTTTAGACCACTGGTCAAAGGCTTCAGCATAAGGAGGACAAAAACTAAAGATGGTGACAGCAATTATGCTTTTAAAGCATTGCCCCATTTAATGTGTGCTGCCCCACAAACCGCAAATCTGTGTCTTTTGGAAATTGAAACAGCCAAGACATGAAACTGTCTGGATTTTGCTGTCCTAGCAAGGAGCATTTTAGCCCTGAAAGATGGGGCAACTTTTTTTTTTTTTGCAGAATCTTCTGAATGTGTGTGCTTAATGTCATTCTTTACAACATGACATGGCTTCCATTTGCTATCTTGTTTTTCACCAGAATTCCAGTAGCCTAAGGCCCTTGGAGAAATCTGAATTGGGATACACCATGAATTTGTTTTGCTAAGATGGTTGTTTACTGGAATAATATTTGTAACTACACTCTAGTTAAAGCTATTGCTGTGTTTTCATTGTTCTTCACTTGGTTTAAATATATTAGGCTTCTTGTCAATATTCAAGCTTCACTGGCTGGATATCTTAACATAATTTTACAACTTAGGCTGTGTTTCTTAAACTCTTTATGTAAAGAATTGTAAACCTGGCCTTGGGAACGGAGAAGAAATGAGTGAACCATTAAAAAGGGAATTTCAAAAAAATCCTGACAAAGAGGAATGTGTGATATAGAAACTCAAATGAATCCCATCTTGATTATCTTTGATATACTATGGGGTAGAAAAAACTCTTAACAGGTTTTCAAGATTCTATTATTCTACCCTTCAACAGTAAAAGGTGTTCCTCGAATCTCTGCTATATCTGTTTCTTGATCTAGCCTACCTTGAAGGGCTGACACACGGATAGAGAGAATGCATGAGAGCACTCTGGAATATATAGTCTGAATTGTGTGTTAAGGCTGTGAAGCAAACCACACATATTGCTGATTTGCATACAGTCAGTTTGTCCAAACAAAAACAGACCACACTAATTCATGTTGGAAACTGGAAGATGCAGACAAAATGATATAATCTTCCAAATCACTTGAGTAAGTGAAGAAATATCTTTAGAGGAAAAAAGGAGCAAATATAAACATGGGAAAGGCACTTAGTTGAAATTCAATTATTTATAACAATATCCATAATGTGTTTGGGAGAGCAGTTTGTAAAATTAATGAAGCTCTAATACTGGAGGACCATGCTATTCATGTTCATATTAATTCTATGCTAAGGGTAGGAAGATAGAACATGCTAAGTGCAGACTGTAAAAAGGACAGATAAATGAATTATGAGAGGGTGGATACCATAGATACCTTTGACAAACAAGTGCTTTAGTATATTTTCATTCCATAACAGAGGGCTGAAATTCATTTTGATCTTCGATGTATTCACTTAAGTATGAACCTACTACAGGCACATAAAAAAGAGTAGAGCCATTCAGTTTTTAATAGAGAAAGGATATACAGATGAGGCGACCTCTGTTATCTCTTACTTTTTTCTCCATAGTCTACTTCCAGCATAAAAATTTAGTTCTGGAGAAAATTCTTGAATCCAAGAAGATACATTGGTTGGTGAAATGTTTAGTATCACCACATATACAATACTGTACGTGCTTTATTCCATCTAAAATGCAAGTTTATAGCCTGCTTTGTATTGATTAAGAGATACCTGTCATGAAACTGTACAATAGTTAGGTTTGACACTGATTCTCACTCTGATAGTCCTTTTCTTTTTTCCAATAAGGCAAAATTATTCATTCATTATGAAATGCAATGAAAGGCATATTTTCATCTGGAAAATTGTGAATGGGTTGAAGGGATAGGGTTAGACAACTTGGAAGTTGCACAATTTAATTAGCTGAAATTCTTCCATGAAGCTCTTAAATGGGGAAAACAGTTATGGGTTTTAATTTGATAAGGCTTTCAGAATTTAGCTGATTTTGCAGAAATCTTCAGTAACATTTAGCATCAGATTAGCTTTTCCATCTTTTTGTGTGAGAGAGTGAAAACAGACTTTAGAAGTCCATTTGCAGCAGCGTATTTCTATGAGCCTGTGTTATAAAGCAAATCCATATCTATTAGCATTCAGTAAGTATAAAATATATTCAGGTCAGAATGGTAGAGCCATTCATTACCTTTTTTATTAAAAGAATAATCAGAATTAATCTTTGTCCTAGTCAGGTTTTCTAAGAAGGCAAAACACACCTTTTTGCTGCTACAAACTGTGGAAGTTGACAAAAAAGAGAGAGAATGTTTCCTATTAGGAAAAACAGGCAAACTCAGATAACACTGCTAAGTGTAATTAGCAGGGAAATGGGGGAAGAGGGGCAAAGATTAATGGATTCTTCACTGTAACTTTTCATAATTGTCACTAAGAGGAACAGCACAATGGCTGCAAATAAGGAAGCCAATTTTGTTCTCATCTAATATAATTATACTTCCCAAATCATTGTGTTCCATATTGGTCAGATTCTACCTTGAGTACTGCAATCCAGGGCTGAGCACCATGCTTTAAAAAGGATTTGAGCTGAATAGGATTTGAGCAAAGAAGAAGGAGGAGAATCTGAGCAATATAGGAGCAACATGACTCCTATGAAAGTGGCGGAAGAAACTGCATAGGTAGCCTTGAAAAATAACAATACAATAATATGCGCCAGATGGAGTGGAAAGCAGAAGAACTTAAGATTTGTTCTTGGTGTCCCAGGATGCAGAAAACAGAGTAATGATTTCAAATTAAGGTAGCATCTGAGTATTAGGAATGGAAGAGCAATTCAAAGGTGGAGTACCTTTCCAAGAGTGGTGATCCTCTTCACTAGATGTCTTCAAGCAAACGTTGGAATGCTTTAACATGCATTTCCACACTGAGCAGGAAGCTAAATGCTGTGGCCTACATGGCCCTTTACAACTTTGATACTAAGCTGTATCATTTCACCACATGAGTAGGAGGTATAGCAGTTCATCGGAGTCCCAGGTTTAGAATGGATTTAGAAGTATAATCATCACATTAATTTTTTACCTGAAGTTGTAGCTCAATGCCAGTCTCAGTTAAGTATAACAACAGTGAATTATTTAGGTAGATTATACAACAAATGCAATATAGTAGTTGAAAGTGCACATCCACAGTTTGCATCCATAGTGATGTCAGCTGTAAGAATAGTTACTGGCAAACTGTAGAGAATGAAAACATTTTATTATGGATGGAATGTAAGACTTGCACATTTTAAGTCATTCCATTTAGTTCTGTATTGACTATCCGATTGACAGCAGCTCTCCAACTTTACAGATTCCCCCACCCCTGTAAATGCCAAGAATTCAGCCTGGAACCTTATGCATGTAAACTATGTATCTTAGCACTGGTCTGGTATCTTTGGGCTGTCATTTTTGAGGATTAACACCCAAAGAATGATGCATCACCTAGAATTGTATTTCCAGTCAGTTGATATGTAAAGGCCTGTTCTGAAACAAATAAAAAATAACAAAGCCTGGTTAACCGTTTGAAAAAGGATGGCAATACATCAGGCATGCCACTTGTGTGCTCTGGCTGACCCACAGGCTTCTAAAAACAACAGCTGCAAATGCTGTGATATCTGGAGTGCCAGTTGGGCATTGGAACAGAAGCCATATCCTCCACTGTCCTGTGCTACTGCTCCAAATGTGAAGGCTGAGTGTTATTTGGGTAGCCAATCATGCAGTTCATTTTCAGCCATAGCCCATGCCCAGCTATGATTGACAATGGAACTATAATTGGTCTTATCTCTGTGGTAATGGGCAGCATCAGTACTGTAATGTCTGAATAGCATGCAAGGCTTGGATGTTTTTTGGTTTTGGTGCTTCCGAGTCAGTTGCCTCCAGATAGGTTAATGAGCTAGCCTTATCTGTAAGCAGTTGTTGTGCTTGTTCCTTGAGAATGTCCTTATAGTGCCCTTGCCATATATGGGTGAATTTCAAGCAGAAAAAGACAGATTGTTGATTTTTAATTTCCGTACAGTCTCTTACAATGTGGACTTCACAATGCACAGGTACAACACATGGGTACCTGCTAGTCTCATGGTTGCTATGCTGTTCTTTTTTAGCAGCCTGTCACAATCTCACATCCCCTCTTTTTTCTTCTTACAGCATGCTGCCAAGGGACAAGTCACTCTACCTCACTTAAGCCTTGACATCTCCATTCTGCAAAGGTGAAAAGGAAGGACACTTAAGTGAGTCTGTGACACAGGCTACCCAGGTGGGCATCAAGCAAGTCACATGGAAAAGAGAGCATGGCTTCATATTTTGATTCTGAGAGCAGCCTGTCCTTTGTCTTTTCTATCTTTTCTTCCTCCTTCCTTTCTTCCTTCCTTTCTCTTCTCAGAAGTCTACTGTATGTGGAAGCCAACCATGCATAGATCATAAAAGAGCAAAATTGATAAAGGTTCACCCATCCCTCACGCAACTTTCTTGCTTGCTACCAGCTTAGCTAAGGACCATTTTCCTAGCGAACTGCTTTTTAGATTCAGCACAGACTATGGCACAGCACTCAACGGCATTAGCTTGGCTCAGCAGGAGAAGATGCTCTTACGATGACTTGCTAAAAGGCACTAAATTTTGTGCAAGACAAATGTGAAGTCTGTGTGAATATTGTACATGCAAAGGCCTTGAATGTCTGGCAAAGATTTAAATTCAAAATAAAAACAAAACTATTGTTTGGAGAATGGGTGGACATAGTAGCTGGGAAGCAAAAGTGCAAATATGAGAAGGAAACAATGTGAAGAAAAAAAAAGACCATGAAAAATATAATTTGTTGGATAGTTGTAAGTAGCTTACTTAAATGTTTTAGAAGTGTGCTAAAGACATCTTTAAAATTCTTTTGTGGAAGAAATAGTAGTTTACTTTATAGTAAAAGCATTTTATATTAATTGTAGCACATTTTTTAGTTATACATAGAATGGAGATGTGTATAAAAAAAACAAATGAAAAAAAAAAACCTGCCAAACTCGTTTCTATTATTTGTACAGCAAGAAATGGACAATTTATATCCATGTTATATGGCATTATTATATTTTTTCAGCCATATGTCCATCTATTTAAAATTGCTGACAAGGATTTTTGTCTATTTATGAAAAAAATAGAAAGCAGAATTACAGTTTATGAAAAGTGCGTTTTCCATGTTTTTTTTTTAATTATTTTTTATTTTCTTTGTGGTGCTGTTTATACAGTACCTGCACATTTTGACTCACAATGCTTATCTTACCTTTCTTTATAATAAAACAAAAAAAGTAGAATCCAAGGTGTCACATTCTTTTGTGGGGCATTCAAAGATATAACTCTGAGTTGCCATTTCTCACTAGTGAAAGTACTGTGACATATGCTTCAAGCAGATGTATTTGCATCACTTCTATGGTTATGGGAGTATCTGGGCACACATGAAATTCCTTTGCTCATAAAGCATACTTTCTTCACTTTAGTGGAGGATTAAGAACACACAAAGTGAATGCATTTGCAGAATTGCTTTTTGTTTCAAAATACACAGGAGAACCTCCATCATCACACAACACAGAACAGCCCAGAGTCTCTTAAATGCTAATACATTAACTCTAGCCTTAGTTTTAATGGACTAGAATCTGTCTATTGAGATGGATCTGCTTAATCAGGAATTCTTGTGTGTATTATGCATAAGGCTCTGAATAATAACTATATGCTTTAAGGAAGAGTTAAATACCTTTCAATACATGAACTTTAGCTAAGTTAGGATTGCCATTTTAATTAGTTGATTATACATAAACCTTTGACCCATGGTGCGCTTCTGTAAGAATACTATCCAACGCTTAGCTTTTCCAAAGGAGATGATGGACTTGGGGAATCTGGTGTTTTTGTCCATCTATATAATTTTTACTAAGAATTTTCATATAAATAAAAAGCAAATGTAAAGAAAAATATGAAAAAAGCAAAAACAAAAAGCAAAGTAGTATCAGACCTTCTTTTAAATAGTTATAAACAAACTGATTATCCCTTCCCTTTCTTGCCATTACAAGAATCTCTTCAGTCCCTTATTTAGTCCTTTTTCATTCATCAAAACCATAAATCCTCTCTTCGTTTTTTTCCTTTTTGAGCAAAAAAATGCATAAAGATTTTTTTAGTCTTTTATAAAAGAATTTGTTGTTTTATTCTATACACACTATACAGATCTGTTTTGCCAATTCTGAGATCTTTACAATCCGTTCCTTCATTGTGGGAATTTCAGGGTTCCTCCATTGTTCTGCATTAAAATCTTGGTGGGAACTTGATGTTTTTGCACATGGACAGATCCATGGAGAAATTAAATTCTAGATACGGGATTTCAAAATGGAACACATCATGCTTTTGACAACCGGTTGACCTTTGATCTCACATTTGAGAGTGATGGTGCAGACTTCAAGCATAAGAAAGAAAAGATATCTATGTTGCAGTTCTATTATCTATCCACAGAGATATTTTTCTACATCTGTGTGAAAACTGTTTTTGATAGTCATATTATAGATGTGGACTGACACCCAGAAGCAAATCCCATCAACTTTGTAGGACTTACTTCCGGGCAAGTGAATATACAAGTGTAGCTTTAGATACAGCATTACATTTAAGCTATTTTTATTCATTAATGGCTTGGACTATGTTCTCGTCCTGACATAAAATCAATGTTTTTCCTCTCAAGCTTTTGACATGAGAATAATACTTCTGTAGATTTTTTTTGTATACCAGCCCTTTATGCCATTACTCCAAACATTTTCCTTTTTAAGGAAATAGAATAGCAGTAGTGTGTGGGATGGGGGCTGCTATTAAGGAACTGAAAAAGTACTATTTTTCACAGTTCTTTAAAAAGTTTAATTTGCTTATTCATATCTTTCAACATCATTCGTTTTGGCACCCTAGGCAAAGTCTTATTTGGGCATCCCCTGTGGTTTGGCTCATCTTCTAATTTTTTTAGGAGTTTCAAAAAGGTACCTCTTTTTTTTGGGGGGGGGAGTTTTTTTAGATCTCAACTTAAGATTTTTTCTTTTCTGGGACATTTTCACCCTCTTTATACTACAAAATTATATTTTATATATTTTGACAAATATGTTTAATGTATCTGTTAACCCACAGTGAAAATTGCTAAAATTGATGCCAGATTTGCAATTTTGCCATGTGTGAATTGGTAAAAGAATGTTGGAAATCTTTTAGATCAGGGGTCCCCAACCCCCGGTCCATGGACCGGTATCGGGCCGCAGCATGCCAGCAACCGGTCCACACAAACAAAGCCCTATCCATGGGATGCAGGCAGCACACAAAACCATACACTCTCCAGTCCGTGGAAAAACCTTTCTCCACGGAATCGGTCCCTGGTGCCCAAAAGGTTGGGGAGCTCTGTTTTTTAGATCATTTTCTTAGGGCACATACAGAAAGATGAAGGTACACCTGACACCATAACTCAGGTTTCCAACCACAAGGCATTTTCACGCATCCTTGTGTCAGTGGCCTTGCATCTGTGGAGATGGAAATGCCATTCTAGCAATGAATGCCATTTTAAAAAGCAGCAATATATCACTCCCCGGTGCTTGAAGATGGCTTGTGCAATTATATTGGAAATTCTTGGTACATCGTGATATCTACCTCTTGAGATCCTGGAAGAAGAAAAGAATATGTTATCATGAGTGTGAAAACGTTCTAAAATGCAGACTTGTGAAAATACCAAAACTAGGAATTTTGAAGGCAATGGCGATTTGCTACATGACATAACAAACACTAGCAATGTATTCTTTTTTTAATTTGTGTAGAGAGAAAAAGAATGTTAACTTAGGCATCAACCTGAGGAATGACATACTGTAGATCCAACAGAAAAGAATATAGACGCTTTCCCAACCAGGGCATAAAGAGGGCAATTGTCCTGGACCTTATACATGGAGGAGATCCCATTCCAAAATAGCTCAATATTTGAAGCTATTAGACAAACTGATAATATTCCAAGTATTATTCCAATAATTCTAAAATTCTGTTAATGTATAAAGTATTAATGTATAAAGTTTTTCACTGCAATAGCTCAAAAACAAAGGGAAAAAAATACTATATTATCATGAAATGCTATGAAATAAAAGTTTGGGGGGAGCTGCTCAAATGAACATTCCAGCTTTGAGCATCTCAGAATTTTTAAAGTTCCCAGGGAACACAAAGCCCATTCTATCATTTTTGTTAGATCACACATGACAGTTCATGTGTGTAGCTATTTGCTTCCTAGCAAAGTAGATTTATATGCTTTCTGTCACTGCACTCAAGATAACTCATTGTTCAACAATGTTTACACTTTACAGTGTTTTAGTTAACAGTTAATGGATGTGATAGAAGAGGGGAAAAGGAAACTTTTTAAAAAGCAACTTCTATAATGGTCATCAATTGATATAGCTCTTGGAGAAAGTAGCTACATGTGATGAAGTCCTAGATTGGCCTAAGATCAGGGGTGTCAAACTGCCGGCCCGTGGGCCGGACGTGTCATCCGGAAGCCACGCCCACCCCATTGCCGGCAATGGCAAAACCGTCCCAATACGTTGCGTGATGTCACATGACGCCACGAGTTTGACATGTCTGCCTAAGATGGAATAAAGGAAATACTTCATTGTCTCACTTCTGGCCCTGTTGTTACCTGGTGGAATTGCTACAGATAATTGCAGTTCTGTGAACATCTGCCTTGCTAATTGGTTGTGCTTTATTTCTGCATCTTGAATTACTACTTTGCAAAGCTACTTTTTTTTCAACCAGGCACTGTTGAGGCCTATTGATCCAATCAAGCTTAATATAAAAGCACCAGAAGCATCTCAGGCAGCTCAAGCATCTCTAGGATAACAACATCATTTTTACATGACCTTTGGCAACTCTATGATGATCTAGAACAGTGGTTTTTAAACTGTATGACCCTTTTCCAAGTCTTATAAATATCATTACTGTACCACCACCAGAAAACTACAAACACAAGCATCTCGACAGCTACCTCAAACTGGATCAACTCACAAAGAAGCAATTACAAATTACCCCCAATATATGCCCAGTTTAAGAATCATTGACTTAGAATAAAATAATAGAATAGGAAGTGTCAATTAAGGACAACAGTGTCAGTCCTATTCCATTTCTGCACTTTTAGATATATATGCTATGTAGTCTTGGTTTAAAAATCCTTATATTTAACTAAGACTGATTTTGACTGGACATATAGGAAAGAATTTAATTTCAAAAAATATTTTAAAGGGTGAAATCATTCCATGTAAGTGCCTTGATGTGTAGTGGCAGAACCTGGAGATGGAGTCAAAAGAGGAATCAGCCTAGAATCTACATAGCCACAAATGGACTAAATCCAAATCTCTCTTGAATTCCATTGACCCTTACCTAGCGCCAGAATAGTGCTAACCATTAGTTAAGTAGAGAAATTTCTGTGCATAGGCATGAATAATAGTAATAGTAATAAAACAGTTTAATTAGAACTTTACTTGTGGTAGTGGTATTTCACACTTGACAATGAACTGCTACTGCTTTTCCTTTTCCAGTGTACTTCATTTCATTTACTTTAGATACAAATTTCCCTGTTTTAGTATTAATCTATTATTTTGACTCATTTCTATAACCTATCAAGATCATTTTACTTTTGTTTCTTTTATTTATGGAATATATTATTATATCTAGCATTTGGTCTATTATAGCTTTGGTAAATATTCCCTTTATACTTTCATCCAAATCACTAATGAAAATGTTTAAGAATACTGAACACAGTACCAAATCTTGTGGCACACTGCTTGATACCTCTATTGATGAATGCTTCTGGAGTCTAGTTTTCAAGCCACGTGAAGATTGTGTCATCCATAATAGATATGAAATCCAGATGTATTATGTCCACAAGATTTCTCTATTAACTAAGGGATCAAAAATGGAAATAAACAGAGCCAGACAACACACATTTTATTGACAAAATCCATGCTGTTTTCTAATAGTCAATGCATTGTTTTCAAGATGCTTTCAAATAATTATCAGTTCTAGAACTTTCCAAATGTTGGTGTCAGACTGATTTTTGTTCTTTGGGTCCTTCTTTTTTCTATTCTGAAATTACAACTTAATCTAATTCTTAGTACATTAAAGGCAATAGAATAATATTTTGATTCTATTCTGTGCTGGTTAGGCTATGCCTTGAATACTGCATCCAATTGTGGACACTTCCTTTTATATTTTGGGCTCTCCTTTTCAGGATACGTCCATTCATTAGAGGCATCTGCAGCTAGCCATAATGATACAAAATGACAAGTTTGCAATGGACTTCATAACATAAGGTGCAAAACTTCATACATTGCTGCGAAACACATTTCATCACTTGCCATTCCCTTTGCCTATGTTCTGCATATGTGTATGGATGAGTCTAACTCAAGTATCCATGCACATATGCAGAAAGTAGGTATTGCCTATGTTTCTATGAATGCTGCTTCCAATATCTGAAAATGATTACAATTGTGACATAGAATAAAGAGAAATACTTTCTCATATTTCAGCAGTGTCATCTAAATTCAGACAAAGTAAGGTTAATCTTGACTATTGCTGGTTGCAAGAACCTGCTTTCAAAATACAAGGTAGTCCTTGACTTACAACCACAATTGAACCCAAAATTTCTGTTGCTAAGCGAGACAGTTGTTAAGTGAATGTTGCCCCATTTTATGAGCTTTCTTGCCACAATTGTTAAGTGAATCATTGTAGTTGTTAAGTTAATAACATGGTTGTTAAGTGAATCTGGCTTCCCCATTGACTTTGCTTGTCAGAAGTTTGCAAAAGGAGATCACATGACCCCAGGGCACTGCAACCGTCACAAATATGGGGCAGTTGCCAAGCATCTCAATTTTGATCATATTACCATGGGGACGCTGCAATAGTAGTAAGTGTGAAAAACTGTCTAAGTCACTTTTTTCAGTGCCGTTGTAAATTTGAATGGTCACTAAATGAACTGTTGTAAGTTGAGGACTACTTCAACTTTAGAATGGAAAAATTTGTATCTCTTTAGATATTGCTGAGCTACAGGATGCTGTAGTTGTCCTCCAGCAACACCTGGAGGCTAGCAATTTGGGACAATACACTAAACATGTTTAACTGAGAGTAAAATGAATGAGAAACTTTTAATCTGTTAATATGATTTCATTAGAGGAATTAATTCCAAATTAGATGAGTAAATGCACTAAACCTAGGTTAGTTGAAGTATGAATTTGTTATATTAAATTATGGCTTAACATTATATGCCAGCTTTGATATTTAAAAAGAATAGCCTACATCTTGCCTCAACCCATCTCTTTTTTAAAAAAATATTTCTACCAAGATTATTAATTTAATATGTGATTTCATTTGTTTGAAAGCATTTGGGTTTTATTATATATGAATATAATAATGTGTTACAACAAATATGACATCTGTTGAGCCAGTATGCTTACAGAGCAGTACAAATAACCAATCCGTTATTTGCCATGTTACTTTTTCTTCCAAGTATTCAGATTTAGATTAAAGTTTATTTACTAGGTCTATAGGCCACTGCAATCACTGATGATTCTGAGTATCATTTTACATGTCAGTAACATGATATCCATAAAGTTTCATTATACCATTAGGACAACTGTCAGATCATGATCAATACTATCCATTTTCTCAAATTAAATAACCATTAATTCTGAAAATCACATGTCATTAGTACTGAAATAGTAAAGGGACATTTGGGAAAAAATACATAATGACTAAATAATTTTGCTAGAGATTTCATGAAAGATAAAAAGTTTCATCAGAAACTACTGTATTAAAAATAAGAGTACTAGAAACAAATAGCACCAGAGACAATCCAAATTTTCAAAATTCCTTGTAATCCTTATAAATTGGGTTAGTTTGTGGCTTCTTCATATGAAGACAGCTTTGGATTTTACAAAACATTGTATGCAATGGAACAATGGTTTTGTTTTTCAAATTGTTAAACCAAATCCTCCTTTTCCTCAGCATCTTGAAAACTTCAGATTTAATTCATGTTTTTCCCTTCACACACACACACACACACACACACACACACACACACACCATTGTTTCCATAGTTATCAAAACAGGTATTGTCTGAAACAATGATATCATACCTAGCAAATCATTCATTTTATCACAGAGATAACACTGTAAAGCTTATGAAAAATTTGAACAAGTGGAAAAGCACCAGATTGCTTGCCTGTGATTGCTGAAGAAAAGAGTTAAAATAACACTCAAATGGTTTTATTGGTTTTAATAAGCCCCTATTGATGTAATATATCTTGTTTAGACACTGGAAAAGATTGTAATTACAGCACAGGAAGAACACAGGTTTCCGGTGATAATAAGGAAAGAGTTTGGAGGCGGTAGAAAGTCTACTTTAACCACATTGGGTCTTTTGGCTACAAAAATTGTCTGCATTTGAAAAAAGGAGTATCTGTGGTTGACTGTTCACATAACTTAATTAAACAGAGGTTTCAACGGAATACAGAGAAAGTAGGTAGAGCAGAATTTTTTTTAAAAAAACTGAACAGAATCATTAAATGTTTAGAAAACTCAGAGAGTTAAAAGAACAGACAGAACTTCAAGATCCTTAATTATAAATGGGGGGCTTGAATCCATTCCTTCATTAACTTTAGTTTGTTTGCAAAGACATTTATTCCATTTTAATTATACAACTCCAAATATCTTACAAGCAGGAGGTGATCAATTATGAATCAGGGCTACCATGTAAGGGCTGCAAAAATCAAGGTAGATGGTAGCAAATGAATCTCTTTGGTGCTTTTTTAGTGATCACTCAAATTGTTGAAATATATTGGAACTCAGCCTCTCTAACTATTCAGCTTCTCTATTTATCATGCTGTCTTCTCACCCTGACCTAGGAAATAATTCAAACAACTAGCAACAACCAAGAAAGATTTTAAGTATTGAAATTAAGTAGCCCAAGGAAGGACTAGAGCAAACTCAAGGCCCACAGGCCATATCCGGTGTTTAGATCTGCCTGCAAGCAGACTAGTAGGAGGAAGTGATTGAGTAGTTACCTACTCACTTCTTCGGTATCTTATCAGTGGTAGCAGTGGTAGCAGAGGACGGGTAGTGGGAGCCTTTCCAACACGTGGAGCTGTGCGGCAGCAGTAACTGCAGAGGTGGGTGGGCATGGCTAAAGCGCCCTCTGCCTGAGAGCGAGTGGCTGGTGAGGGAAGGAAAGAGAAAGGACAGAAGGCGCTTGGGTGATGCGT
The DNA here is from genome assembly GCF_001527695.2 of Protobothrops mucrosquamatus. Taxonomy (NCBI): domain Eukaryota; kingdom Metazoa; phylum Chordata; class Lepidosauria; order Squamata; family Viperidae; genus Protobothrops; species Protobothrops mucrosquamatus. The sequence goes on from NW_015386550.1 coordinate 1,196,933, forward strand.
TTCTTCAGTTCTCACCCCTGCCTGTCTCTCCGCCTTTCCCTCCTCCTCTTCCTTTGTCTGTACTGTACTTTCCCACAAGTAGCCACTCGCTTTGCAGATTTTTTCCCCAAAGATGCGAGGAAATGCAAGATGGGAGGCTCGTGTGTGCCGGGCCTGGGCCAAAGCTAGTCGAGAAACCCGAGCCATGCGCTGCTGAAGTACATGCACTTCCTACAAAGCTACTGCCCCTCTGGGTGAGAGATCTGCGGCTTAATCTCTCTACTGCTCAGACTTTCCGGTCTCAGATTATTGGGACCTTAAGAGTGCCATGAAGAGTGCAGTCCCCTTATATCTGAGAAGATCCGGACTCACAGCATCCTACTGAGTCTCCAGAGTGGATACCTAAACTTAGTCTTATATGCAACCATAATGCTGATGTGGCCCTCAATGCAATTGAGTTTGACACCCCTGGACTAGAGATACAGATATGTTACATAAAAATATACAAAATTCTATGGTTTTGACTTTTCCCACTAATTTTTAATTATATTGCCTCCTTAATTTTTTTTAACATTTTTCATGCTAAAAATTTAACTCATTAACATTTTAATTTTTATATACTGTTTTTATATTTTGATATTTATTGGTGGTGGTGCAGTGTTTAGAATGCATTATTGCAGGCTAATTCTGCCGACTGTCAGCAGTTCGATTCTGACTGGTTCAAGGTTGACTCAGCCTTCCATCCTTCTGAGGTTGGTAAAATGAGGAGCCAGAGTGTTGGGGTCATTATGCTGACTCTTGTAAATTGCTTAGAGAGGGCTGTAAAGCACTGTGAAGCGGTATTTAAGTCTAAGTGCTATTCCTATTGCTATTGTACATCACCCAGAGTCCCTTTTTGAGGGAGATGGGCAGTTCAGAAATGTGAAAAATAAATAAATAAGAAAGAGAAGGTGGGTTTCAGGACAATCCTCTCCAATATCATATGAACAATTGTCATGAAGAGACATACAGTTCATAATCTTAAAGAGGTTTGGGTCACATATTAAGAAATGGTAAAATATCCATTCCATATATGAAATATTCTGTTAGTCTCTGGCACATCATTAACATTTGAGTTAATGTTGAGCATGCTGGTCGGGGAATTCTGGGAGTTAAAGTCCATAAGTATTAAAATTGGCAAGGTTGTAAGGGTTAGCACAACTAGGGTTTGAGGTTCTTTTTTTGATTAAGTTTTTCTTTTGTAGAAACGGGAGCCAAGGAAAACTAGATTGCCAAAAAAAGAATCTGTCAAAATATATTTTCACTTACTGGAAATACTATGAACAGCTATTTGGTTGACTACATTTTCATTTCACAGTGCAGAATCATTGAATTCTTCAGACAATATTACTTACAGATATTAGTTGAAGGAGAGGATTATGTACCAAAAACTCTTGTGTTCAACTTAAGAAAGTTTAGTTCATGCATATTGCATTGCAAAATAAATAAGCTCAAGAATATAGAACAAATAAGTTTTCTGAATGTTACAGTATGAATTTATTTATATGTGTATGAATTCAAATACAAATTGTACCATTTAGAAATGCATGAATTTCAAAATTAATTTATTTGTATGATTAATCTGAAATTTGGAATTAATGCTAATTGATTTATGTCCCCATTGTCTTTGAATGTGTTTATTCTGTACTAAATTCAGACAAGCTTCCTGGGTTACCAACTTATTTAAATCTGACATCAGTTTTCTAGAAAATGCTAGTTTACCAACTGTTGCCATTTCTAGTAATTCTGTGTGATTAATTCACATTTTTCCTGTGATGACGTTTTACTTTCCACTACATGATGTATATGTACACTAAAAATGTAGCAGTGTCACCACGAATGCATCTAATGCTATGAGATCACTGGTATTTGTCTCCCTCTCGTGGTTCATATAAAATCTTTATGTGTTTGTCAAGTTTATTAACGTGAAAAGTGGCCATAGATTTTTTTAAACAAAATTTTAAAAAGTGACACAAAACAAAATGCTTATGTAAAGTTATAAATTAAAACTAAAATGGAAAGCAACCAGTAGGAATACAATGGTCACAATTCAACAGAGTTAGTTATGCTTAACCTTATTAATTTCAAGAGGCTGAAATGCACTTTACTCTCTGTGGATTGTAGTCAACACTGTGGCCCTAAACAAGAAATATGTTTCATTGGGTAGCTAATCACGATGAAAGAATGTGCATATTGAAGAAATTCAGTCACTTTTAAGTCATAATTAAGACCGCAATAAACATGCTGGATTTGTAAGAATTTTCTCCAACAAGCATATGATTCTGATAACATCAAAGAATGATGTTAGCAGAAATAACAAGCATTTTCTTAGCTATTTTTATGATCATAATGTATATGGTAATAAAATTCTCACTATATTGAAACAGGGTTTACTCTCATATAAGCACATTGGCCTGCTGTGGTTTATGTTCCAGGAATGCAAATGAAATTAAAAGTGGATGTGATTCACTGATTCTTCAGTTATGGTAACCATTTTTTTTCCTTTTCAATCATATCTGATTCTGACATATCTGACAAGTCCCTGCAGTTTTCTTAGCACAGTTTTTCAGAATTGGTTTGCCATTGCCTCCTTCCTAGGACTGAGAGAAAGTGACTAGCCCAACGTCATCCAGGTGACTTTGTGCCTAAGGCAAAACTAGAACTCATTGACTCCCAGTTTCTAGTCTGATTCCTTAACTACTACACCAAACTGACTTTCCTGGCTGTAAAGAGAAATTAACTATTATACTGTGTTGCCTAGTGATTATCCAGACTTTTGTACTCCAGATATGATACTTCTAGTTTTCAATGATAAAAAGCAGAAACCAGGAGACTGTGTGTTGTAGTTTTGCCTTAGGCATGAAAGCCAGCTGGATGACTTTGGGCCAGTCACTCTGTCTCAACCCAAACACTTCACAGGGATGTTGTTGTGGGCAAAAAGAAGGAGGAAAGAATATTATGTATGTTTGTTGCATTTATAAAAATAATACAGCGGGATACAAATCTAATAAATACATGCATGCATACAAAAATGCTATCTGCATCTGGAGCTTTTCCTTCCTCCACTGATCCAATTTATTGCCTTAATAATGCAGACAGTATGACAGTTTGGATAAACAATATTAATTATCCAATATCAGGGTGTATGGCCTATGAAAATTGCATAGTTCACACTGTTAGGTTGGATCTCTATACTTGGCTCACCCAGCTGATGAAAAAAATAATTCCCAACTGTATTACCACTTTCTTTTGCAAGGACAGATTTGATGAATATCTGTAAAAGAAGGCAGATTTAGGAAAAGTTTTATCTGTATATTTACCTATGTATTACAGCAGTGTAAGTTTGGTTTAGGTAGGTAGGTGTAGGTGTAGGTGTAGGTGGGCTTAAGTGTGCTTAAATTTTGCCCATAGGTCTCCACATCTAGTTTCAATTATTGTTTTTCTTCCGTGATGTATGAAAGTTCTGAGCAGAATTTGTGTCTATAATCACACCTGGCCTCTAATGTACAAATATATTTGCATGAAATCTACATCCATTGCCAAATATGTCTTTTAAGATAATGATATTTTTCCAGTTTATTTTACATTTAATTACTTAAGATGGTAAATGGTTAAAATATGAATTTTTTTCAATATCCAGGGAGCTAAAAATTATGCAATACATACAGCATTAAATAAAAATATTAGGTGAACTGTGCATTCTACTTCCAATTAGAGAATTAAGGATAGATTTTACTATAACCATAAAACGATCCACTATTTTCTTTAATTAGTATGATATACAGTATTTTCTATATCACTTTCCAGTCCCAGAAGATGATAAGAGTCCTTTGAACATTTGCACAGTTTCATTTTAGTCACCACAGCCATCTTAATCTAAAGGATTAAAGGAACAATTAAATCAGAAGTTACTAAGTTGTTTTGACCTCTGGCACTTTCTTTCTTTAAAAAAAAATTAAAAAATATCAGTGGTTCATTCCATGTCACTAACCCATGAAGATAAAATTAATGGAGCAGCTATATGTTTTGTGTAGTTTGGACTCTGGATTTTATGCCTTCTAAAGCAAAAATGAACAGCTTTTTGACAAGGGCGCCCCTCGTCTCCTCCACCTCTTTTTCCCAGCTCTGGATCCAGTAAGGAACAAACTGACATTTGAGATGGTTGGTTTTTAGGGTTCTTCTTGAATGTTTTAGAATTTAGGGATTCTGTAAGCACATTAAAGCTGCGTATATGCTGGTATATGTGTATGAATCCCACTTCTATGATTAGGATAGGCAGGAGGGAAAGGAAAATATGCAGATGCTACATAGAATTTGTGATTTTGCTAATGGGGTTTGATAGCCGATGCCATAAAGATTGTTGCCCTGAATAGTAATAGTTCTTAGACCTATAAACTGTTTCATAGTGCTTTACAGCCATGCCTAAGCATTTTACAGTCTCAGCATATTGCCCCCAACAATCTGAGTCCTCATTTTATGGACTTTGGAAAGCTGAGTCAACTTTGAACCGGTCAAGATCTAACTGCTGGCAGTTAGCAGAGTTAGCCTGCAATACTGCATTCTAACCAGTGTCCCACCACGGCGCTACCATTGAATCTTGTAGAGTTGCTACCAATCAGTACATAGTCTCAATAGACCAACGGTCTGTTGTGGCTTCTTTATTATGGTACTCTTTTTGTTATAAAGAGGTAGGCATTTGTTAACTTTATATCCCATTTTCCATCAAGAGGTCTAGGTCTTCTTTCCTGCAAATTTGTCTTCATACCAATGTCCCTGGGAGGCAAGGTGGGCTGAGCAAGAGTGGCCCAATAAAGACACCCAATGAGTCTTTATGGCTGATGATGGAATTGATCCTCCTTTCCATAGTCCAGGTCCTATGTCTTCATCTCTACACCATGTATTCTCCATGTTTATGTAAACCATAAATGCACTAATATTTGATTCAAACGAAGAGAAGCCAGAACATAGTCAACTGGGATAAAACAGTAAGAGACAAAGAGGGAGGAGACAGTCTTGGCTGTGAAGTGATAAAGTCTGTGCACATGTTTCCATCTCTTTCTCCAGCGCAATCTACTCTTCTTTCAGGAGATACCCAGTGATTCTGTTTAATTACTGCTGACATTTCATCTGTCATACAATGACTTTTATGAAAGGACAGATATAAATTAGCTTGCTTCTGAAAAGAGCAAGTGTAAACTCAATAAACAAAAGCACATTATAAAAAGAATACATCACAGGCATACAAGGAGGTTCTTTCCCCCTCCCCGCTGTCACCCTTTCAAGATTCATTTATACTACCAGCATTGTGTGCTAGCATCACATACCTCCTAGAAGACAGTTACAAAAGAAGCTGCAAATTGACTTCACTGAAATGCCAAATTATCAGGACGTTGGGATGCCGTCATCCTGATAGTAAAGGAAATATCTGAAGGGTTCCTGGTGAGGACTCAATATAAATATAAATATAAATATATATAAAAATATAACTTACATGCCACTCATTTCAGCTAGAGGTGATTCTGGATGGCTTACAAACAATAAAAGCAATGAGATAAAATATTAAAACAAGAAATATTAATACTAAAATTGATTTAACATTATCAGATAATGGTGGAGACAGGTGCCTCTTCACTACCACACTGTGAAGATTTATAAAGCCCCAAACTAATGCTGAGACCTGGATTTGGAAGCAGATGGAGATCCAACTGAGTTACAAAGCACAGGCATAATGAGCTCGTATGCCTGGTCCAGGTTAGCTCTTCAGCTTCCGTATTCTGAAACGAAACACAATTTCCAAGCTGCCTCAGAAGCAGCTTCAAATGCAACACATTACTGTGTGATACACATGTTTTTTAAAACATGTCAATGCCAAACTGCCTTTATCCAAATGTGGAAACTACCCTAAACCCATGCTATTGAAAGAACTTATAGTTCTAGACCCAAGGATGTTTAAAGGAGCTTTACTTAGCCGAATTCTTTCCGACTTTAGGAAGAGACAAAAAGGGATAAAATAAATGTATTGCTTCCAGCTTGAACACTTTGTATTACAAGTAGATTATAATCTCAGGTCAAGAATATGCCTGCTATGAGATAAGATCCTTCAGGCAACATAAGTGAGGATGAGCAGTTGAAGAGAGGAATTAACTTTGAATGAAACTGGCCTTAGTCTGTGGGAGGCAGAGAACTATCCTGATGACCAAACTTTGCAAAGTGACCTCTTATGTGTGTACATTGAATTTATTAGCTTTGGCAGAGATCAGTGACACACTACCTACTGTGTTACCACTATGTTAAAATATCACAACCATCCTACTGTCAGAAGAATAATTTGGGGTTCCAACTCAAGCTGGGGCTGTGCAAGAATAAATAAAAATGAGATCCAAACAGCTGTGAGGAAAGAAGAAATATTTATTCCTAAAAGCAAAACAGCTTGCCTTTAGGGCAGGCTGCAGAGAAATGGGATACATCAGCAGATTTTTATAGGGGGAGCTTGTCTAGGGTGTGGAAGTGTCTATGTGCTGATTCTAAGGTGACACTTGAGGTGTGTGTGTGTGTGTGTGTGTGTGTGCAGTTCTGCTGGGAGACCTAACTTAACTGTTTGCGTTTGCAGGCCTTATCCTTTGATATGTGGATTAGATCTGGGTAACGTATTTGGGGGTTTGAGGAAGTTTGCTAATTTTAGTTGATTAACTTAGTTTCAGCTTGACTTTCAATTATCTAGTGGAAACACTGATTCTTAGACCATTGTGGATTCTGTTAATATTTTAAGGGAACATGGAAACAGCATAAAGAATAAAATATATTTGGATATAAAACTTCTCACACTACATTTTTGTGCATGATGTCTGGAGGAAAAAAACAAGCCAATTTCAAGGAGAGACGTGGCGCTGCTCTTTCCTTAATGAATGTAAATGTTTGTTGGATGAATAATACTCTCCCAGAGGTATGTACCTAATGGATCTCAAGGAGCGCTGAGCTCTTAGCTGCTGATTTACAAAAAGCTCTGCTGTTCAACAACCAGAGGAACAAGCGCAGGAAATTAATAAAGGCATATTTCCATAAGACAACAATTAATGACTTAATATGGTATCCTGGCTACAAGATGCATTAATTTAGATTGACAGCACTCAAGGCCTTAAGAACTGGCACTGCAGTAGATGGACAGGATGGAAACAAGAGGCAGAATAAACAGAAAGATTTCTAAGTGCTGGTGACATTTGTTCAGTCAGCTTAAAAGGAATAATATAAAGCTGGGGTCATTTATAACAGAGGAAGCAAAATAGAATGTGGTGACTATCTGAAAAGAGCTACTTAGATCCCAGGTCAGAAAAAGGTGTGTGTGATGATGGAGACAGAGATGAGAGGTGGGGGTTCAGATAACAGAGATGAATATTCTGACTTGTCAGCATAGGAGCTATTCCGCAGCCTTAAGAAGTGATTGACACATTTTGAAGAAATAATTTCCTTCTCCAATTTTTGCTAATTTATTAAATTTATATGCCATCCATCTCACTATCCAAAGCGACTCTAGGCAGCTTATAGCAACACTCACAATGTCAGTTAGGTGAGAAACCACTAGAAAAAGAAAGACAAGAATTCTAGTCCTTCTCTAAATGATGGGGGTCTTGTAACAAATGACTTATTGTTATGTATATACCGTGCCCTTGAAGCAACCCAACTAGATCAATGGCAGACAATGTGAGGCAGTGGTTAGAGTCCTAGTTTAGGACACAGAGAGACACTGAGGATCAGGTCTGGCCATGGGCACGGCAGCTCCTTGGATTATTTTAGCCATTTACTATTCCTCAGCCCAATCTATGTCACAGGGTTGGGTGTGAGCATAAAATTGCAGTAGAAAGTTTAGGATTTGCTGGTGTGGACTCAGAAATGGTAGAATCCAAATCTAATCAATGAGTAAGTATCCATGTACAATTATCTCTGCCACAGGCCTATACAGAACCAAATGTTTCTGTTCTGTCACAGTCTAGAATGCTTCACAGAAATTGATCATTCTCTATAAATGGGAAGGACAGTCAGGAACTGTACTGTACTGTAAAGTTCTGCCACAATCCTTCCGAGGATTCCACCTCCCACGCCTTCTACTTGAATTCAGGAATGTTTGGTGCATATAATTCACGTGAAAGCCTGACAGTTAGTTAAGCTACTTTTGAGTATCTTTCACATGTTTTCTAGAAATTTGATGGGGCAGAACTAGAGAGAACTTAGATTTTGAACAAATGGTTCCACTTGTCCCCTTTTTCCAATGTGACCCACATTGTTTTGGAATGTATGGTAGTAGTACAAAGCCCACGTTGAAGTAACAAATATTTTGTTGGGGGGGGGATTAATAACTATAACAGCAATATACTTTGAGAATAAGGTAACTAAGCCAGGTTGTAGAACGCTTAAATCTACAAAGCAATTCTAGCAATCATATATAAACAAAGAACTAGACAGACAATGTGAGCAAAATTAAAATTACAATACTTTACAGGAAGTTTCAATAGGGTCTGAATGTATACAGAGCTTAGTTAGATATTTAAAGAGTTTTCTGGGGAATTGTAGAGCTGAAAGAAAACTAATCTGACTTCTCTGTTTTATTTAATTTAAATCATTTCAGTCTAATGCTAAAAGAGCTAAATACCCATGGTCCATAGCTTATTTAAATAAGATAAGAAACCTTTAGCAAAAAGTGCACAATTTCTTCTGACCTTGGGTCACAATTGGTTTTGAGTGTGTTACTGGCAGCACTTCAAAAAAAATAGGACCAGGGCAAAAATTTACATTTAATAAAAATGAATGAAAATTGTAAAATCTCATAGTGATTTAAGCAAATACATAGTTCCATTCATAACTCATTTTCTCCTTCTTCCCCATACCTTTCTCAGATCATTCCCATGGATATGATGAAAATAGCATCAAAAATATTATCTCGGTTGTCTCCCCCCACCCAAAAAGAAATATTTCTTTACCTTGATGTTTCTCACAGAGTTTTCTCCATTCAATCAGAGCCATATTTGTTCAAATAACAAACTCAGGGGAAAAATATCAGCTAATGGAGGGAAAAAAGAGTAAAAGGAATAAAATTATACTAAGGAAGTAAAGCCATTGCTACCTTTTCTCAAGAAATGCAAAATAGATTTATATTTATCTTTAGTATTTGGAATTGTGATTGTTCTAAGTATGTCTGGCATAGTGATTAAGGTGCTGGCCTAGACTCAGTGGGAGACTGTGAGTTCTAGTCTCCCCTTAGGCAATGAAAACCCAGCTGGGTGTCTTTGGGCCAGTCATTCTCCCTCAGCCCAACTCACTTCCTAGAATTGTCATTATGGGGAAAGTAGAAGGAAGGAAGAATTAGGCATGTGCGCCATCTTGAGTTATTTATAAAACTCATAATGCTGAGATAAAAATCTAGAAAACAAATAAAACATAAATACCTATGCTCGATATACTACAAATAGTTTCAAAAATATTTTAAACTTAGAAGAGTGAACTTGGTAAAAAAAAATTAAAAGATAAGAGTTGTGGACTAATACTGGTTTAAATAATATAGGGTCATGATTAAAAGATCACAATTGGCCTGGGTCAAATTAAGAATTCAAAATAAATTCTTTTCCAATTAACTGCCACTATAAGACACACTAAGGGTTCTTGAGGGAAAGAAGAAGAAGGAAAGAGGAAAGTGGAAATCACCCCAGCAGTGCCATTAGTCAAGTAATTCTCGTCCTCCTCTTTGGTTTCCTGTCATTATCTTCTAATGAAAGCTTGCCTACAAAGAGATGGTAGGAAGGCTGAGATTCAGTCTGCTTGTTTCATTTTGAAGAACTTTTACTGGTGCATAAACGGGTGCAGGTGGTTTATCATCAGCAAAAACCAGGTGGGGGTATTTGATAGGATATGACTCTTCTAGGCAGAATATTCAGGAAGATGGGCCATTGGTAATTTGCATGTCCAGCAAGAACTTGTTTATTTATTTATTCACATTTAGATGGCCGCCCATCTCACACAAAGTGACTCTGGATAGTGTACAACAATTAAGCTTAGCTTGGGTCCTAAGGAAAAGTTTTGATTTTTTCAGGTCAATACCAAATGTGTGGCACAAGCAGAAATGAAGCATGGTGGCAATCATATTTTTAAAACCTGCACTGTTCTGCAGAGATAAAAATTGTATAGGATTATATGGAGCCTCTAAATGTTGGTTGCTTGGTAACATCATAGGTCATCTTCCTGTGTATCATCAGTTAGCAGTAAAATTAATGGCTATTCTGGAACTTGAGGGGGGAGAGGAGAGCTCCTGTTAAAATTGCTTTTTTCCCCTGCTGGGGCTTCAACCTGCTGGCTTTGTTCCAAGTGGTGTGAAGTGGTTAAAGTCATTAACTTCCTGCAGTTCTAATCTGGCTGTGAATGAGAATGAGCAGTAGGACACCACATGTTTAACTGCATGATCTCCTTGTGTTTATTATTCACACAATCTTTTGCAAGCAAGGGAATCCTCTTCTGGGCCTTTGAGACGTCAGAGAATTGGTAAATCTTTGTAACAGGTGCCTCCAGATAGAAATATGCCAATACCTTTAAGTATGTTGCCAGAATTCTCGTGTGGGTTTGCGTATGTTTGCATACATGTATAGACACCTGCAATAGAAACACTTGGATTGCTCAGGCATATTATCACTGAAAGATTTTACTTACAAGATTTCATTGCTAAAGACAAATACATCTGAGTAATACAAAGATCACTTTTACCAATCTGGGATTTTTCAGATATGTTAGATAACACCTTCTTGAATCCCCGGGACTTAGAACATGCTAGCTAGAGAGTTTAGGAATTGATGCTCTGTTTCTAGCAGGCTGGGCAAGACTCCTCCAAGAGATGTCTAAAAGAATGGTAATTTTGTTTTAAATAAGTTTCTGCACCTTTGAGAATTGCAGCAGGTGTTATCCAGGAAATAGTGGAAGCTAGGTTTGTAGCAAAACAAACAAATTTACAGCATAATCAAAGTGCTGGCCCATTTTGTTCATCTATTCATTCACTGGAAAATCGACTGACAAACTCTTCTATATGTCCGCGAAACTTAAAGACATCTCCACACAAGAACTCTGTACCAGTTTGAAATCAAGTTAGCCTGACCAACTATGGATTGTCAACAAATTTTGAGAGCTGAACTGTGTGAGGGGGTAGAGGAACTTTTTTTCTGGCCCTCTTGCCTCTGTTAAAACTCTAACAAAGCTATCTTTTTCTTTGCAATCCTGCTGACCTTGGGTGGTTGTGGGAGAGTTGTTTTACTATTAGTAGGAACTGCAGACTCATCCCATTTTCTGGCTCCATGAATTTCTTCCCTTGAGTCAAATGCTATCATTTCTGATTCAGAGGTTTTTTAAGACTGCAAAGGAATAGTGCCAAGATCTCTTAGAAATTTACAAATGGTCTTTGGTACATGAAGGAGGGGGCACTGTGAGCAATTAATTCTTTGTCTGCCTTGTGTGAAGCACCTGTGAAGTCTCAATGTGTACATCACCGGTTGAATAAAGTATTTGCTCTCTCCTATTGGCAACTGAAGGGAGCATAGGTTAGCTCAGGGGCTCGTGATGCCCAGCATGTTCTCAGTGATTTGACATTTGCAGTAGATCCCATGAATTTCAGATTCTTTTGGTGGGAGATGATAGCTCAAAATGTCTGCTGCTACTTTTTGATGTTTGACAATTATGATAGGCTGAAAATATTCATGGACTGAACATACCAATTGTTGACAATTCAGTTGAAAGAAGGTAAGAAAAGACTGCATGGAAAACCTATCTGGTAATTTTTAAAACAAAAATGAGATCTCCCCAGTATTATCTCATCTATTGTCTGCTATAATGTTGCTGCCGTGGTGGCAGAATGGTTAGAACGCAATATTTCAGGCTAACTCTGACCACAGCAGGAGTTTGATTCTGACCAGCTCAAGGTTGACTCAGCCTTCCATCCTTCTGAGGTCAGCAAAATGAGGACCCAGATTGTTGGGGGCCATAGGCTGACTCTGTAAACCAGTTAGAGAGGGTTGTAAAGCACTGTGAATTGTTATATAAGTCTAAGTGGTATTGCCATTGCTATTGCTACCCTCAAAATGATTTTAAAAAGGAGTAAGCTACATTATAATATTGCCTTAGTTTTGCTGAGGGATGTAAGCAAATACAAAATTCTGTATGTGAGTAGCAGTGAGCAGACCCCCCCCCTGCAAGTCATTCACAACTATATACAGTAGTGAGCTGAGAAAGTCTATGGCTCTAGATGTACACATGTTTATGTGGTATCAGTATCTGCATAGTCAGGGTTTGAGTTCAGATGGAAGATTTTGCACCTAATTCATTGCTACAAAAAGTTGTGCTGTTCCTATGGACAGTCAACTCTCCACTGATATTACAATATCACATTGAGGGAAAGGATTGCTCAAGGATGCATTTGTAGTAAATTCTGTATTGTTTGTGTCACCTCACCCAGTTACAGAATTATCACTTTTGATACTTCAAAGGGACGCACTGGGCGTAAGTATGAGCTTCAGGGTTGCCATATGTGTCATAGCATCACACAATGATGCAGATAGCATAACTGGTGCCATTTGCACAATGCCATCTTGATGCAATTGAAGTTACTTACCTCCACACAAAACCCCTCACTTCAAGGTTGTTCATTATTTTAAGTGGGGGGGGGGGAAGTCACTGGCAGCTATGATTTCTTTTTCAAATCCTTTTGCAAAAATGTTATATACCGTAGCATTATTTTGGAGCATGCTGGTTAAATGCATTTATGCAGACTCCAGAATAGCAATGAGTTTAATATCTTATACTTTAGACTTTTGCTCCATCTGTTAAAATAGTTGCATTCCCAATTGCTGACTTGAAAGGAATTGTGGATGAATGTTTGCCAGTCGACAGTAGTTTGACATTTTTTTAAAAAAAATATCCAGGAAAAATTATCCACTGCAGACCAAGAGATGTCTGTCTGTCTATCAATCTATCATAGTTTTAGATTGCTGCGATTTTATTACTCCTAGGAGTGTAAAAAATAATTACAAATATAAATATAAAACATCCACAATATAATAGTGACAATATAATACAAAAATAAAAAACCAATAACCTACACAGAGCAATGTAAACATAAACATTCATATGAAATTCATTCAACTAATTTAAAAAGTCATCTAGAAGAACTTTATTTTTAGTTGTTTGCAGAAGATAATAACATTATAAAAGCTAATCTTGTTTCCCAAGGGAAAGCTGTTTCATAAGATAGAGGCCATTACCCCCAATGGCCTCAGCATTGCTAATTTCATGGCAGTGGGGATTATAACGTCATAGCCTCACCTCTATTACTAATCTATTGAATAAGTAAAAACTAAGTTAGGTGAAATCTATCTTTATTGTCATGTCATCTGGTGTGGCCAGGGAAGTCATTTTGGTTCAAGAAAACTAAATGTATTTTTAAGGACACCATGATGATTGTGTTACGGTACTTCAGAAGATTATAGCACAGGATTGGATGAATGATGGGGGTATTGAGGACTTCAGGACTGCTTTAAGCACTCTTGTGAATGCTAGATCTAAAAAGACCTCAGAGCTTCAGTCCTTGACAGGATGTAAATGGGAGAAAAAAGCACATTTTCTGTAAAATTTAGCTTCTAAAATACAAAGTCCTTTGTCTGAGCTATTGAAAGCACAAACATTTCCTTAAGTATGAGGTTCATATATAAACCAATGTTTATCTGATAAAATAGGTTTGAAAGACATCAAAACTAGACATATCGATTTTTGATTTTTAATTTTTAATTCTATGATTATCTGTAGACATTAGCACATGTTAATTGCTTTCATGGCATTAACTACTCCAACCTTTAGGTTAAAGTCATACCAGCTTTCTTTGATCTGGTACAACTCCCATGCAGTCTTGGAATATAATGAATTGGGATTCAAAAATGTGGAAAGCAGTAAATTAATTATGGGCATATAGAAATTAGGCTGCTGTGAAAAGGCACTAAGGTAGTTAGGAATTCCACAGGTACTCACACATATATTGAACAATGAAGCATCCTTCCGAGACTGTTGCTTAAACTGATGGGCAAATGCTAACTTTTTTTTAATAGCTCTCAGGTGTTGTGACTTGAAACCATGTTAATCAGCTGGATAACCACTGTACTAAGAAGCAGCTGCTCTCGCTGAAGAATTACCAGGTTTATATTCCTGAGTTTTCAGCACCATTCCTCTTTTCTGCCCCATTTTTCATCATAGTCCTCAACAAAATGCATATTTCCCTTTTGAGAGCTCTCAAAAGAATAATATATTTTTATTGTGACAGTGAGACTGTTGGTTGCCATAGTTACATCCCCTGGCTGGGATAGGAGCTCTGTGGATGTTTTAAATTCTGCTATTTTCAACCATCCTCCCCTCCCCTCCTCCACCTCTTTTCATTCTTCACACACATACACAAACATATTGCCTTTATTGACATATTTACATCATCATCCTATACAATAGTTCAACGTTTGCAAAATTCTGGAGCCTTTAGATTTGTTAACCAACACATTCTAAGTGTTCTAAAAATGCACACATGTAATATTTCGTATATGTGCATACACGCAGACTGCAACCATCTACATAAATGAGAACCTCCAAAAGGTCTCATCTGTCTTTGTTTGCTCTCTCTATTATATACTAAATCCCATCCTAGTCTTCAAGACATTTGAATTAGTGTTGCAAAATGAATTTCAATTTGTGTTGCTTTCATAGACTCCTTACTATAGAATCAGCTTATATCTTCCACTTGTCATCTTGCCCTTCTCTGGTCCCGTAGCCTTTTTAAACTTAATCTGTTTTGAACTACACAGAGACTTGGGTGGATATATTTGCTTTTTATTTATTTTCCTTATGATTTACCAATTGGGTCTGTCAGCAACCAGCTAACTGACAATTTGCAGTATGTGTGTGTCTATATAGATACATTAAAGAACCAAGGAGTTATTTAATAGATTATTATGAATTGGAGTTCTTTGAAAGCAGGGCTGTGTTTTCTGACATGACATTGTAAAAATCTGAACCACAGAGGTCTCCACAAGATGTTATGCTATCAGAGGTGGATAAATCTGTACTTTGGTTTGCAATTAAATCCTGACAGAACATATTTATGCATTAAGCAGGAAAAAAAATGCAAGTGAAGTTTTTCTATCAATTGAATAAAAGGAAAAGTTAGCTCTGAAAAATATGAGTTGCACAATTTTTAAGGACACAGTGGTGCCCTGCCATGAGATGAAATTGGCATTCTTAATCTTTTATAAAGTTATTAGGCTAGTGGCCATTCAAAATTACAATGCCACTGAAAAAAGGGACTTATGACCATTTTTCACTCTTATGACTATTGCAGCTTTCCTATGGTCAGTGGTGGGATTCAAATATATAAGCAATTGGTTCTCTGTGTGGATGCCATTTCCAGAAGTCCATTCTGGGCCTGGATAACAAAAAATTAGCGACCGGTTCTGCCGAAGTGGTGTGAACTGGCCGAATCCCACCACTGCCTATGATCATGTGATTTACCTTCGGATGCTTGACAACTGGTTCATATTTATGACTGTCGTAGTGTCCCGGGGTCATGTGATCCCCTTTTGTGACTTCCTGTCAAGCAAAGTCAATGAGGGAAGCCAGATTCATTTAACAACTGTGTTACTAACCACTGCAGGGATTCACTTAACAACTGTGGCAAGAAAAGTCATAAAATGGGGCAAAACTCAATAAATACCTTGCTTAGCAACAGAACTTTGGGGCTCAATTGTATCGTAAATTGAGGACTACCTGTACTAGAAAGATTACAATTTGTTCAAAAGGAACAGACCCAGCAAAAAGAGAGGTGGAGTCGCATCATAGGTAAAGAATGATTATGCCTCTATGGAAATACATGTCAAAATTATCTGGGAAAAAGCAGTAAAAGTGACATTGTAGTGGGTGTGTACTACAGGCCACACAACCAAACAGAAGCTATAGTTGAAGTGTTTGCAAACAAAATGACCAAGGCATCCAGGCAATCTGATAATGATAATGTAGGATTTCAACTATCTCGACACCAACCGGGAATCAAAGTTGCAGTAAGCAGGAAATCTAACAGGCTCTTGACGTGCCTTGCTGACAACTTCATTGTCCAAAAGGGGGAGAAGTGAGACAGAAAATCAGCTATATTGGATATAATAGAGAGCCAGTTTGATCTGGTGGTTAAGGCACCAAACTAGAAAGCAAGAGACCATGAGTTCAAGTTCTAACTTAGCTACGAAAGCCAGCTGTATTATCTTGGGCCAGCCACTTTCTCTCGGTCCAACCCACTTCACAGGGTTTTTGTTGTGCGGAAAATAAGAGGAAGGTATGTTGGATATGTTTGAGTTGCTTGTAAAACTAATAAAGGTGGGATATAAACAAGGAGAGTATCAAGAAGGCTAAGGCTCTGCATGAAGTAAGGCTTGCTATCAATGCCAGAAGTAATAAAAAGGGTTTTATGGGTATGTCTGGGGGGGGGGAGCGGAAAGTCAAGGAAACAGTTGAACCACTTGTTAGATAGCAAGATGGTGGCAGGCAACAGGGAGAAGGCAGAACTGCTTATTTCCTTTTTTTATTTCACAAAAGAAAATAGCAGCCCAGCTTGTCAGAAATGGAACTGTGGATAGCAGACAAGAAATGTGGATCAAAATAGGTAAGGAATTGTTGAGAGGAGACTTTGTAATTTTGAATGAATTCAAATTTGGAACTGGCAGATGTCATCTCAGAGCCACCAGCTGAAGTCTTTGAGATGTTCTGGCGCACAGGGGAACGGCCAGAAGACTGCAGAAAAGCCAGCATGGTTCCAATATTTAAGAAAGGCTGCTGTTCTGCCCTAGATTCGGGTTTCTTTTTTCTAATGATTGCCTACATAGTGGCTCTTCCTTCTGTCCTTCAAGGCTATTCCCTTAATCCTCTACAGATAGCAGTTTTCTGTTACATGGAGGAAATAGATTTATTTTCCCTAGTACCTGAGGGCAAGAAAAGAACCAGTGGGTGGAGGCTTTACAGTGAGGATCCAAATTTGGTTTAAGGAAAAATTACCTGATTGTGAGAAATATTAAGCAATAGAACAGCCTTCTACCTGGATCTGTGGATGCTCCATCATTGGAGGCTTTCAAGGAAAAAAAAACTAGAATCTTTTATTTAGAATTATGTGAAGATCCCTAAACTGGGCAGGGGAGTTTAGACTAGAAGACTTTCAAAATCCCTTCAAAGTCTATAATTCTATGAATATAGATGTCGGGGTATCTTGTATATCAACCTAGCCTGAAATCCAAATTATTCTATCAATACTAGGACATAGTCCTCTGAGGTCATGTTAGTTCATTCTCTAACTTTCTCCAACTGCAGGGACAGAACATTTGGAAATATAGTGCTCAAAGTGCAACATGCTTCAAATCAATTGCAACAATTGTAACCAATTCTATGTGGGACAAACAGGAAGGCAATTGAAAACAAGGGTTTATGAACATCAACTAGCAGTTAAAAATCCCTGATCTCAAACCACATTGATAATAAACAACACCAGTTTGATTAGGAAGGAATGAAAATCATTGGGCATGCCAACATCCGTCTCACATGTGAATTTATTGAAGCCTGGTATTCTACCAAAGGAGCAATTAACAAGCATATTGATCTAGATCCAGCATATGAATATGTAAGCAACCAGACCATTTGAATGATCAATCGACAAGAGAACCAATCAGCTTATCAGAATTTAAATATAGCTCCAAAGGAACAACCAATCACACGACCAACTGACTGCACTGGCACACAAGACATAAGCTAAGGAAAATAGGACAAGAAAATCCTGCTGCTGCTGTTACCTAGTCTGGTAACAAAATGTTCAGAAAATAAATTGAAACAAGCTTGGAGAGCAAACCACTGCCAAAATGCTTCAGCATTCTCCCGCGGCTTGCTTTTGGACATAAATTATCTCATATGTTAACGATTGAAAGATTCATTGGTTTCTTCTATTGTAACTTTGTAAAATTATATGCAGTTTGGAAATGATATAATTAAATTTAATAAATAATTGTATATTTGCTATATTTAATATGCTACCAACATTTAACAATCAAGTGAAAATAGGATAAAACTTATAATAGTGCAATGACAAACTGTTTAAAACCAGATCTATCTTGTGATTTAATTCAACTGCCATATGAAATTTGGCATGTTGAAAAAGAGGCATAGTTCATTATGCCTAGTCTTAAACTTTATCTTCATTATCTTCTAGGCATAGCAAATTAATTTCTGGCCACCAACAGACATGTATATGTAGAAATGTGTCCAAAAATACACATTTGTATTTTACACACCCAAACTACTAGTGCAAATTTGGACAGCAGAAGAGCTTACAACAAGATCGAATTCCTATTCTCTCATTTGCCTTTCCTAAGCAGTTCTAAGAAATTCAGCAAAGCAAATAATTTTATTTCCCCATGCAGCAATCCCTAATTAAGGAAAATGTATTTTTCTTTCCATGTTATTTGGCCTTCTTTGTAGTCACTTACATTCCTTGTACAGGATCTACTCATAAATAATCAAAGCACTCCAATCTGGTGAAGCAGTCAGTATCCAAGATTTGAAGCAGAGACTCTAGAGTGAATAGTATAAAATTGTTAAAAAATAAATGAATTCGAAGTTTAAAAAAAGAAGCCAAGATTATAAAACTGTACAGCTGCATAATTCTTTGCAATTTGTTTCCTATAACTTTTAATATATCTGTCTAAGAAGAACAAACAAGAAGCTGCAATTGGAAAAATGAGAGACAGATACAGAAAGACCTAAAACGTAACTTTTACATGTATTTCATTATTTCATTAATTATTTCAATTTGTATGGCTGCCCACTTAATATACAACTCTCTCTGGGGTTCCAATGAATAATTAAAAAGCTAAACTCTGCCCTACCCTATACTAATAATGTGTTTGTAAGTAAGCCTCCAAACTTAATAAATACCTTAATTCTTGCCATACCTTTCCAAACAAAACAAAAACCAAGTACTTTTAGCACAAATGTAAGCATTATATTCATTAAATATGTTTATTGTTGTTGAATTTTTAGGCTTGCGGACTCCATAAATTCAAGAATGCATCGTTGAGTTTTGTCAGTTACAGGCAGGTTATTTCACTGTTGTTCCCATCATTTGCAATTAAAAACTTTAAATATGTCTACATATAAACAATATTCACATGGTCAATTTTTCTATAAGTTGGGTGGTAGATAGCCCTTAGTAATGATTACCATTCCACATCCATGAAGCCTCTATAAAAAACAAGCGAGCAAGCAGTTTGTTTTAAGTTCTGATGCCCCATATGGGGGGGGGACTTAAACTGAATTGTTATTTTAGTAGAACACAATCAACTGGAATGCTCAGATGGAATATTTTAAGTAGGACCATTTTATTCCAACACTATTTTTCCTCTATTTCATGCATACTTTGATTTGGTTTTGGTTTAGTATGTTGTATTAACTCAATTGTTTTGTTTTGTATCCCATAGTTTAGATGGTTTAGAACACTGTATACTCAGCTAATAATCCAGAGTTAATTAATTGAAGCCCTAATATGGTTGGCCTGCAAAGTCAGCTTGACATTTGGTTCTTGACCTACTATACTGATCTCGTTCCATTGGGTGATGTATAGAAGAGTCTGCAGAGACTTTAGTTGTGCTGGTTCAACACATGGAAGTTAATATTTATTTATTTTTTAAAAAATGTGCACCCAGAAAACAGACAGCAAAGACAAACTAAGTGGCAAGGAAATTGGTCACAAGCAATCATCAAGGGAATGGAATGGGGAAAAAAACACTAGTATCTAGTATTAGTTTCTTACCAGTAAATAATACTTCCATCAACTTGAAAGTGCACTTCAAGTGGCACCTGCTCTTCTGTCATGTGATTTCTCCAGCATTTTGGGCATTATTGTCAGAATGAGACATACTCCCATCATACACACCGTATCTGTTTTAGAATCTCTTTAGCAATGTCACCCATTTAAAGTGCATTTCATCAAAATGTGATTTACCTTTAATACCAATGGAGAGGAAGTTCAGAGAAAGGGAGGGGAGAGAGAAAGGACAAAAAGCGTATTCATGATTCATTTCTTGGTCTATCCATTCAATTTCACATCACAAGCTGTTGCCATGGAAATGTCACACATGTAAGACGGGAGTGGGAAGTCTAATGCAAGTGCTGATTGGTACAGGGAGGGATAAGGGAAAAAAGAAAACATTTTTTTATAAACAAAGAAAGGAAGCGAAAAATGCAGGCAAGTAACAACCAAGCAGAGGCTGTGCCCTTAAAACGGGAACTAATACTAGGGAACACTTCAATATATCTCAGGAAAGAGCAACACTCCTTCTATGGATTAGGGCAACAGCTTTCCTTTTCTTGCATCCACCATAGGATTCCAGATTGAAGGCAAACACTCAGCCATTGTAATTTTGGTGTTTTTTGTTTGTTTGTTTTATTTTGTTTTTCTATCAGCTATTTTTGGCAATCCACAGGCATGGATGCATGCATGATCATGTGTTAGCTGCTGCAGAGAAAGTGTAGTTAAAAACATAATTACAGCTGCTTGAGAATTTGGCACCCCAGCAATCTTCATATGGTATAATTTACATTTGCTAGCATGCAATCTGCTCTGCAGCTACAAATCAAATACTCTGGCTCTTTTTAACCTTAGCATCTCAGAGGTTGTTTTTTTTTGATAGATTTCTACTGATCTTTCAAGTACACTCACAAATCATACATGTAATCACACATCACCACCAAGACCTGATTTTTTTTATTTCTAATAATTGGTCATGGTTTATAAATTACAGTGGCTGTGTTCATGTAAAATGCTAAGTTGGAAGCAAGCATCACTCTGATTAGTGCAATATATGTATATAGACACTGAGAAATATTAGACCTGATTTACTTACTGCACTAAGCAATGAAGTGATCTGTGAACCTCTCTATTATAGTTTGCAAATCATGGTTTATGGTTTCATATTTGATCTAAATCCAGCCATTCAATAAAGCAGACTTAAAATGAAGCATGGTTTGATACAGTGTATGGTATTCCAGAAAGACATTGCAGGTAGGAGATCACCACTTAAAATTATGGGCTACATTGGTTATTCATATGTAGATTGATTGTTCCACATTCTGGTATAACATGTGATAACTCTACTTTGCAAGGTGTACTGGTTGTCAATTTTTCTTTTGGCTGGTCACTACCTATAAAGCCATACATTACATAGGGCTTGGTTACTTGAGGGACTACCTACCTCCCATAGTATCTTGCATTGCTAAGGTCTAGTAGCAGAAATTGATTAATTATTTGCCATCAAGTCACTGTTGACTCTTAACAACCACATAAATAGATTTTTCTCCATTTGCCCTTTACCTGGTCTTTCAGGTCTTGCAATGATGCATTCATCATCACTCTTAACAAAATCCATCCCCTTTGTCGCTGATTGTCCTCATCTTTTCTTTCCTTCTACCTTTCCCAGGTTTAAAGCCTTCTTTGGAAAAGTAGGTCTTTGCATAATGTATCCAAAGTAGATAATTTGAGGCTGGTCATTTGTGTCTCAAGAATTCTGAGCTGATTTGTTAAATGATCCATGTGTTTGTTTTGGGCCATTGATGATATTCTCAGGAGTCTTCTACAAAACCAAATTTCAAAAGCATCAATACTCTTCCTATCTTCCTTCTTCAAAGTCCAACTTTTACTTCCCTTGAGTATCACAGGTAATACTATAGCTTGCACAATTCTTATTTTTATAGGTATAGTCACATCACAGCATTTGAATATCTTTTCCAAGGCCTTTATGACTACCAAGGGGTTGTTTGTTTCTTTTTGGTTGATAGTTGACCCTAAAAAACAGAAGCTATCCATCACTTCAATATTTTCGTTGTCAATTCTAAGGCAAGTTGTTGCACTTGTTCCATTTATATTTATATTTCTTCTTTATATTTAATTTCAGTCCCATTTTTTTTCAGTGTGGTCCTTGACTTTAATTACTAGAGCTTGCAGATCCTTTTCCATTTTTAGCTATCAGGGTAGAGCCACCAGCATAGCACAAGTTACTGATGTTTCTTCCTTCAATATATTTAGAATATAGGTTGAGTAAAATAAGGGGCCAGTAAACAGCCTTGCCTCTTTCCTTTACCAACCTGTGTGTAGCCAGTGTGTTTTGCCATATTTTGTTTGCACTGTTTCTCATGAGGGCACTGAAATGTTCTGAGATACCCATTTTTCTGAGCACATCCCATAGTTTGATAAGGCTGATACAATCAAATGCCTTTCTATAATAAGTAAAGCACATAGTGACTTCTTTTTTATATTCCTAGCATTCTCAATTATCCAGCATGCATCAGCAATATGTTGTGTTCCACAGCCTTTTCTAAAGCCAGCTTGAACATCTGGCATTTCTTTTTCCATGTAGGTCTTTAATCTGCATTGGATGATCAAAATAAGCATTATTTTGCTAGTAGTGGCAGAAAACACCATCTCCTAAACACTAATTGGCTGTGAAGCCAAGCCTTGCATTCATCTGTCATCCTATCTGATAGAAAAGGAACTAGTGCCATCACAAAGCCTTGCCCAGACCTTCCTGAAATAAGACCTTATATGGCATACCAAATACTTTCTGGAGATAGTGGATGTGATTTTAAAACTGATGACTTTTAATTGAGTTGGTGCATTTATGTCCTGCCAAGAACTACTTGTAAAGAATTGCAATTGGGTTAACATCTGATTGGGTTATTTTTATGGTGGGAATCAGGCTGTTACTGCTTAATACAAGGAGTGAACCCCAGTTATAGCTGACTGTTGAGCATAGTATTTTTGATCCTAACTGGCAATAATGTTTTAGGAGCTGTAGAACAGCCTTCTCCTATTCCTTATCACTCATTCCTTTGAGTTGTTGATACCAGAGATTCTGCATCCCAGGCATAAACTACAGTTTTCATTCATTTATTCATTAATAATAATTTGATTTATATACCCATCTAACATGATTTTAAAAAGCTTACAATAGAATACATAAAATTCACTATATAAAAAATAAAAATAAAACATAGTAGCTGAGATTTATCCATACAATAATCAGCTGGATAGTTTTCCCCTTGATGTCTCCCAGCCTGCATGCCCAGCTCTTAGAAAGCTATATAAAAAGACAGGAATATGATTGAGGCACTACACCAAGCTACAATAGAGTTCATTGATTTGGGATCAGCTATGTATGTGTTATTTCAGCCAATGTGACTTATAACTTATGAGTTGTAGCTTAGAATGAACTATGACCCAGTCAGCCACGATGTACAGGTAGTCCTTGACTTACAACCACAACTGAGCTCAAAATTTCTGTTGCTGAGACAGTTAAGTGAATTTTACCCCATTTTATGACTTTTCTTGCCACAGTTGTTAATTGAACCATTGCAGATGTTAAGTTAGTAATACAGTTGTTAAGTGGCTCCCCATTGACTTTCCTTGTCAGAAGGTCGCAAAGGATGATCACATGATCCCAGGACACTGCAACTGTCATAAATATGAGTTAGTTGTCAAGCATCTGAATTTTGATTACATGATCAAGGGGATGCTGCAATGTTCGTAAGTGTGAAAAATGGTTATAAGACACTTTTTTAAGGATAATTGTAACTGTGGTCACTAAATGAACTAAATGAGGACTATCTGTATTCAATAAATCAGGTTGAGTATACTTTCATTCCATCCAATGTATGAACTTGGCCAGCATCTCCTTAAGGACTTCTTATCAGCCAAATTTGAGCACCTTCAATAAGATTCTTTCAAGTCATGAACTTAACAGTTTCTCCTTATATGTATTAAAAATTAATTTGATAATAACTTTGGAAATCTTTAGCAGCCTCATCCAGGGTCTTCTGGAGCAGTTTGTGTCACCAAGACCTTAAGTTCTAGTTTGCTGGACTATGCAGTTTAGACCTTGGTTAAGAGCACTGCATGACTCTAGACCAGGGGTAGTCAACCTTGGCTCTTTTATGACTCGTGGACTTCAACTCCCAGAATTCCTGAGCTGGCTCAGGAATTCTGGGAATTGAAGTCCACGAGTCATAAAAGAGCCAAGGTTGACTACCCCTGCTCTAGACTGAGAATGCCTTCTATGGACCTAGGCAGGGAGCCCCAGATAGAGTTGCCTAAAATCCAGTGGTGCCTTGTGTGGTGGTATATAAGGCACGTTTGTACCTTCCCTTGTAGGAGAGTCCTGGGTTTGGTGCTTAATCCTAGATATTGCTATAAGGATATGTATCTTTTGCCTTTGAACATTATGTCAGGGGTAGGATCTCATCAACAGATATTCATACTGGATGAAAATTATTACTTGCAATTATTGATAAATGCCTCCTCTATAGTCTTATTGTGATCTTAATTGAGTTCCCATTTAAATTAGTTTAAGAAGTCATTAAAAACAACTCTCCTACTTTCCACATAAGTCTCCTATACAGAAGACACATGTGCATCCAGAAAAAGGCATTCTTAAGGAGGCGTGTTGCTGGTGGGCATAAAATGAGGGGGAAGGTTGCGGTGGGGGCTGCATCTAAAACACTATGCCTTGCTGCAAAAACCTATAAATTAGCTTGCCAAAATCTAACTCTTTGGGGAAAAGAAATTCTTGCCCACTAATAGGAATGAAATGAAAGAAGCAACGATGTCAAGGAAATAGCCATTTCTGTTTCTATTGTGAAGCATTACTTCGTAGCATCAGAGAAGACAAAGCCTTTGCTTTTCTAGGTTTCAGAAATTGAAGCAAAAAATATTTGCCCTGCCAAACAATATCACGCTATTCCCTTCCCCAAATATCAGTTGTTCTTCATGCTAATCAGATGCAATCTCCTCTCCTCAGCCTAGGAAATAGATGTGGTATCTTGGATACCTCCAAGCGCTAGTAATTCCAGATGAATATTGACTATTTAATGGCAACTACTCCAGTACAAATATCAAGTGATATTATTCAGTCAGATACAGATGATTGAATAGGGATGACATACATGTTACTCAGCAAATGAATTATTGGATTCGCCCATGCCCTCAATGCGCTTGTCGGCTAGGAAATTTTCATTTGGCCTTCTAACTTGAGAACCAATTGTAAATGTCAGACCTAAATGCTCAGATTTAAGTGTTAGGTTGTCTTGTTTGATTACAGAAGTAAAAGGTCACAAATGACTAATGAAAAGTACAAGTGATATTGCCAGGGTAATGCTGTACGGCTGAAAGAGGCAAACAGCGTGGGGGACAATCTTATTTGAGATTGCACTGTCTCTTTTTTTGAGAGGCTAGACATTATGCTGCCCTCTCGTGGTCTCTGCAGCTATTCCCCGGGATTCTCCTTCTCCTGGGCTTTTACTGTACATGCACCTGAGGGATGTTTGGGGCTCCAGCCTGTTCTTATTTTGGCCACCACTCAAACAGGAACATCTTTTCTCACACCGTATAGACCTCTTGCTGTCCTTTCTTTCTCCCACTTGCTGTAGTCAGTTTACCAAAAGGCAGAACCTCAGTTAATATATCAAGGGAATATCCTGCTTTGCATTGCAAACATGCATCTTATTAACTACCTCTTGGGCTTGTTTGGCTAAAAAAAAAAAGGCCAGTTGCACTTCTAATAAGAGAGAGAGAGAGAGAGAGAGAGAGAGAGAGAGAGAGAGAGAGAGAGAGAGAGAGAGAGAGAGAGAGAGAGATGAAAACATGTTTTTTCCCCTTTTTAAATAGTTCATGTGGAGGGAGAGCATGAATGAGTATGGCTGTCTTCTCCATAGGGGCAGAATTCTCAAGGAGGCGGTGCTCTTCAATCTATGGTCGTTTGATTTCCAGTTTATAAGCCTGATTGTTCAAGATCACATATTGTACAGAGATCCTAGGAGAGTCCTTCTTCAGGGCTTTACCAATAATATGAGGGACATCATGGGAGGGAGAGAAAATATGCTCACTTTGCACTTCCTCCTCCTATCTTTCTGTAAATCAAAGTTAGAACACTTGAAGAGAATGGTGGTCTTCACAGGATGACCACTGTTATATCTGCTCAGGTTGGTGGGCCATCTTCTTATAGTCTAATTCTAATAGGCAGCTGCTTTTAAAAATCTAAGACAGAGATAATTGCTTGTCCCTAATACAATATGAACTTTAAAACAATCACAGATGCATTAAAACTCTGTGCCCCCATATTCTCTTCCTCTGCAAAGCAATCTTCTATTTTTCTGGCTCATTTTTCAAAACACATTAGAATTTTGTTTGATGGTGTGTTTTGGAGCACATTATAGTGTAAAGAGACAAAGTGTTGTCGCTGTCTCTCTGTTTCTCCCTCTCCCTCCCTCCCTGTGTTTGGGAGTGGGTCTATATGGGAAAAGAGAGGGAGGGAGAGGGAGAGGGAGGGAGGGAGGGAGGGAGGGAAAGAGAGAGAGAGAGAGAGAGAGAGAGAGAGAGAGAGAGAGAGAGAGAGAGAGAGAGAGAGAGAGAGAGAGAGAGAGC